>NC_138154.1:29928731-30028731 GCF_964199315.1 Orbicella franksi
TCGTCATATGATAAAAAAGAAACCACCACGAATATCTGAGACTAAATCGCGAATGACATAATTTGAATCTCGTGACAGTATTCAACTTGAAGCGGCATATAAAGCATTCCAAGATGGTACAGGGAAGGGTGGAACAGGCCCATCTCTTCAAGAAAAACAAAATAAAGCCACAAGAGTTCAGATCCGTAGGGCTCAACGGCTCGGAAAGGACCTGATCAGAGAGGATCTTTGTGACGAAGACAATATATCAGCTTCTCAAGAATATGATACGCCTGAAAACCCCAATCCCTACGATCGCCACATTGCTAGTGTCAGTCAAACGACAAAGTCTGCCGGAACACGAGAAGGACAACACCGACCTACTGGTAATAAAACCTTTATCGATAAGGTACAAACGGCAAAACGAGAGAAGGAAGAGCTCAAGATAAAATCAATGGACTTCTCCACAGCCCATCAAAGAGCCTACATCGTAGTAGAGCTAAGAAAAAATTCTAATCATAAAGTGAAAATAGGAAAAAGTCCCTCTTGTGGTAGTGCAGATTTCGTGAAGAATTCTGGAAAAGAATTATGTAAACATATAATATGGACATTACTTAACATATGTCGACTGCCGGAGAATAGTAATCTGTTGCATCAACTGTTTTTAACTGATAACGATGCCTTGTCAGTTGTTGGAAATTCCTACTCAGTCATTCCGCAAAACCTGATGTATAAAAAGGGCACCAACAAAACTAGAAAAGAAGTAATACAGGAACTTCTTTCAAATGACCCTTGTAGTAAAACCAACAAGTCTGGACTCTAGAATTCAAGAAAAAGAAAAGAGGACCAGCACCAAGATGTTGGGCTTGTAGAAGAATACAAAATGAAGATGAATTAACCCTCAACGTTAAAGGGCTTTTTATGTCCCTTATGAACAGAATTTCGTTACAGAAACAATGTTTAATTTTTGTCCGAAACAACAATGCGTAAACAATATTCCGCATTGGACTAATTTAAAACCACCGGATAGAATCAGAGCGGGCAGATGAATTAGTGACGTCACAATAGTAGCTTTGAAAGATAATGGTTTGCCTTTGTAACACTGTAAACTGATTACAAATTTTAGGGATCGATGCGTTTGAACTTCGTGGGTTCGTTGTTTGTCTAGCTGAAGGGACGTGTTTGAATTTTGAGACTTTGATGTCTGTTTTGCTCCCTACTTCTTGCAAATAATGGTAAACTAAAATTTCAAAATTTATTATCCGCTAATTTTAAAGCTATCGTTATTGCTATTGTTTTTAGAAAACTAGGAAACAATAAAAGTTCAATTTTCGGACCCGCGACAATTTACCCGCGACCCGCGACCCGCGACACGCGCCGATAGATTATCTGTAATGGCGCACCCATACATGGTCTGTAATTACATGCTATGATTATAAGAGTTCGTGGAACTGAAAGTATCTCCGTATAATTAGCTGTTAAACTACAATTTTATTTAATAGTTAAAGATTCAATACATATATCTTACACGTGTATGTTTGTGTAACATTTCGATACCGCAGTTGCTAAGAAGCAATCAAAGTATCTGGCTACCCTCCTCGGGTAGCTGATTCAAACTTGGTCTAAAGAATTTTTCTTTCCATCCTTCAGTAGTTGAACGGTAGTCGAATAATTAATTAGTACATTAGAGTAAAACTGATAGCGAGAGACAGCCATGGATGAAATAGTCATTTGGAAATCTATAATTCTGAGATAAATGGAAAAAAAAATGTTGCTTCTGTTGTGGAAGATCATTTGTGATCTGTCCATTGTAAGCCACGATAACATACGCTCACCAAGTTTGTGATCTGATGTTTAATGATAACACCAAATTCCTCGATTTAGGCCAACAAGTACTAAAGTCCATGAATTAAATAAATTGTAAGTCATAATGTGACGATGCCGACATAACATAAAGCAAGCGTCAAACCTTTCTTTTCTTCTGAGGGGATTTGTTGATGCGCTCTGTTCATTGGCTGAGCTGACTTGCACCTTGCTTTCGTCACTTTACCATTCGCATCCGGGGATTTCATCCCTTCAGCTGAAGAGGGTCGTTGAGGCACGCTGGGAGACTTATTTCTATTTCCGGCCGCCGTCTTCAGTAGCTGTCTAGGAGAGAGATATTTTAAAGAAATTTCTAATTTCTAGTCCAGATATAACCGTAACAATATTCTTATATTTTGCATATTTGTAAACCGACAGTTCTGAATGATTTGAACCCAGCAGTATCAGTATTCGTCTTGTGTGATTGTCTGGGCGAAGGTAGTGCGGAAAAAGAACCCGAGGGGGGGACTCCTATATGAAAAGGACGGGTGGGCCCGTCGGAAATGTTTAAAAGAGCCCCTAAGGGGTACCAAGATCTGTTTTGTGGGCATCGCTTGAAATTTTTCCACCCCTAGGAGGTACCAATTCTAAAACAATTCCTGAACTGACACTGACTTTTTTTAGCTCAGTCCCCTAAAACGTACCGCTAAAGCTCCCGCTATGGACCCCCCGCTATGGACCTTTTTATGCTGCACACCCTAAGAGGTAACATTAACCCACTTTAATTTTTAACCCTAAAAGGTACGACAAGGACCCCCGTCCCTGTAATCTGAGAGCCTCCCCCCTCCCATCCCCCGGGAAAAAGAGCTGTTGTTGGTGACTGACGTTTCGCCAATGTGAACGAAAGTCATTTTATTATTCAAGGTGTATGTCAATGCATGGTGTCGTAAGTATGGTCTGTTGGAACCCTTTAGCCGTGTGATGGTATTGACTGTAAGACTCGTGTAACGTTTGTCAATGGTCGTCGGTTCGCTCCTGTCCATTAAGTTACTAAACCACTGAGTCTACTAACTTTGCATGTAACGCTTCTTGGAGGTTCTCTTTTTCTTTGATGAAAATAGCAAGATGTTCTTGTACAAAGGGAAGGTTAAGCACGGTCCCAGCTCTGAAAAAGAAAGTTTAAAATTTCTTTGTAAACATGCAGTCTTAAATCACTAGTACACTATTACAAACAGACTACATAGTTAATCATTCTCACTGTGCATGTACAGCACCTTACTGCCCAGGCAAAGGTACGATATGGGTGGCAATAATTAGCCTTGGCAGAAGATCGAACAATAGAGATGTACGAGATTGGTATGAGATGGTGCGAAAGTCCACAGGGCCATTTAGCGACTGGCGATTTTCTGCTTTACCCAGAATAATTTTCTGCATGACGTAACATGATAACGTAAAAAGCTATAACTTCTTTCTTATTGCTATCTTAAAAGTAATTATCGGGCGCTTGATTTAACACTACGGCAATGTGCTGACAAACATGGACAAGGAGTGAGAAGAAAGAACTGCCGCTTACGATGGTCTGTCATCCGGGGACTTGGATAGGAGCTGTTTGATAAGCGCCCCTAAAGAGGATGAATACTGTGGTGGGACCTCCTGGACGCAGAGGGAAAAAATGGAACATTAGTAAGTTTAAATGGAGGCCTTTACGTAAGAAACGTTCGTTGATCCAATATTTACATTTACACTACTCGTTCCTTTATCCTGATGACTCGCTCACTATATTAGAAACTTCATAAATCTGTGTCAAGCTAATAGCCTCGTCAGCAATCTTCCTCCTTCGTAAGAAGATAACGCGAGGAGCCCATAAAGCGTCCGGGTGGGAGGCTTAATCTAAAGCTAAGCCTCATCAACACGGACTTTTTCGGAATGAATCTCTGGAGACAGAATCCTAGGGGTGTTATCGAAGGAGAGAACGGCAATTTTTTTTTTTTCCATTTTGGTAGATTTGCAAAACTCATCCCACCCTTACAAATAACAATAATGATCCCCACCCTACCCTTCTCATATAACAATTAGTACAAGACTCACCCCATGATCTACTTTGACGATCTTGTAAAATAAACTGACAAAGTTCGATGCGTCAAAAGCGTAACGTAATGCACACATCTCAAACAGAAGACAACCAAGAGCCTAACATGGACAAAAAGGAATAAAATATTTATTAATAATTGAAACCCGATTAACTTATAAAGGCGTTACAGTATACTACATGTAAGTCAGCTTTGCGATCTACATGTATAAAGTATTGTGCAAATGAAATGCAAACGAAATTCGCGAAATTCGGTATTTTTAACGAAAATAAAGGAAATTTCGTCGAAAACAAAACTTCGAAGAACTTTCTTCAAAAATTCGGCAACTCATTGTTTCTACTTATGCGAAGGGCTCGTAAACCTTTGCAACGAAAATTCGCGTTACCTTGTGAAATCTCGTTCAAAAAACGCTACACGTTTTGAAAATTCACTTCTGTAAATTCAAAAAAGATTTCATTCTAAACGAAATTTTCCTATCGTTCTGTACATGTTTGTAATACAGGTTTTCGGGGATTTTCAGGGAAAGAACGCAACATACAGCTGTAAGCAATACCCTTTGAAGGGCAATCATGTCCACACAAGCTTACCCAGACATCAGCTTTAGAGCTGTATGGCATATCTTGACATAATTCTGGACTAAGATAACACGGTGTACCACAACAAGTCTGAGCCATGTCAAATGTGTTTTCCATCATTCGTGCAATTCCAAAATCACCTGGCAATAACAAAAGAACCCGTCCTTTTTTAAGTTTAAGATGCACCATGGAAATTCTCATTCAGCCAAAAGTTTTTTTGTTTATTTTTTTTTTCCTGAAACTGGAGACGTCACATGTACCACAAATTATATGATCTCACAATGCATGCATAACTCAAGACAAACAAACTTCCCAAAGAAAAAAATAGGGATAGTGGTACAGTTCATCAGTTGTGTGAGCTAGATTTGCAAGAGCTATATTTATTGTTTTAATATGGCAAAGTGCAGGGCTCTCAAAGATAATGAATTTTACTTGTTTTCTTTCTGTGTTGAAATTACTACATATCCACCCAAGGGCATGTTTAAAAGATGAATAATGGCAAAATGATGAAATGACTCTTAAAAATGTGGGACACAGTTAACCCATTTTATTATTGAAAGCTAACCACCTTCAAGTCAGTGATATTTAGGCTAACCCGAGTGCTATTTAGGCTAACTGAAGTGCTATTTAGCTTACCCATAGTGATGCATAACCTACATGTAGATGGCAGGCCTAAAACAGGGGAGAGGGGAGGAAAAGTAGGCGGGAGAGCGGGGATGGAAGGAGATGGTGGGGGAATATTTCCTCTTCTTCCTCACAGTTTTTGCCTTCCCTGCAAACCTGTTCCTCATTTTCTCCAGCAATACTGAGGCTAGCGAAATGATGCATACATTTATACCTATTTTGATGACACCTTTCTTGGTCAAGAACACATTCTGTGATTTTAAATCTCTGAAAAAAAAACCCAGTTAATTAAAGGTTAATGTTAATTCAAAAAATAGACCCACCGTGCTTTAAAGAAATGCCAATTGAAAGTCAGTATGACACCAAAGAAGCTCAGAGAGAATGGAATTACTCCACCTGCAACTGTTGCTCAGTTCTCATGTGATATTGTGAAAAATTAACTAAATCAAAGGAAACTTACATGTAGTTATTATAGATGTACATGTATTATGTCTTTTGTAGTGTAAATACTCAAAAGCAGGTATCAAATATATTGGCAGATGGACACAGTTAAAAGATGACTTCCTTGGAGGGCCTTTTAAGGGGGGGGGGGGTTGCATGTTCCCTTGATCCCTTAAAAACTTCATTTTATTTCCCTTCTTTGATTCCCTACTAATAAAATCCATTGTTCCCTAAACTTTTTTTTTTGTCAAAGTTCGGTTAAATTGTAGATATTATACCCTGTTCCCTCAGATCTCCCAAAACTATCCCCTGTTCCTTGAAATAAAATAATCACGTTCCCTCCTTCAGTCCCAAAAACCTGTGGGAGGCCCTCTACTTTTCGGAGATTACTTCGAAAACATGACAGTTCATATAAACCTTTTTGTTGGATTTCTTGAATTATTAAAATAAAATTAATATTACGTTTTAAGTGACTTGAGACTGTAGAGGTACTAATAAAAGAGATCACTGAAAATGATTCTGCACAGCACGGACAGGAAACACTGACTAAAAAATAAACTTGAAGGTTGAACTCAGTAGCTCATACAGTACCTATGAAGAACTTTCTTGGAGTGAATATGATGCAGAGCCATAGTCATCTGAATAAACCACTGTTGAGAGGTATTTAAAAGGTTGTCATAATTAGCCTTCAACTGAAATAATTACAATATAAAATAATGTAGATGTCGTAGTACTTGAGAAGAGACTATGTCAGTCATCATATTGAGTGAACTGAACCGTTACAATTCAATTAGGGACTGCTGTTTTGACAATCAGAATGAAAGTCATCAGCAATCAAAAGAAAAGTGTTTGTCAGTCAATAGTGTTGTAAGTCTTGTTGGTTGAAGCTGATTGGTCAGTTTAGCTGTGATAACATTGGCTGTAAGATGCACGAAACATTTGCCAGTTGGATTTTATATGCTTAGGGTAATAATTAAAACACTCTAAAGATAATAACAAAACAATAACATACCGGGTTTAAAATTTACTCGTACCTGTTAACTGTACTCTCACTGGTTAAAACATAAAATAATAATTATAATAAAATATTATGCGGCCCATGTCTCAAGTGCACTTCCAAGCAGTTCAAGTGGTTCAAACATCACAAAAGGACTTGTCATCTATCTACAGTGTAAGGGCACATTAGTCCTTCAAATGAAAGATCTTGTGCCATTCACAGAAACTGGCAAACTGTAAGTAACATGTTTACTTACTTGCATAATTTGTTCTTCTGAGAATGGAGAATTTTTCTGAAAGAGGGCATGACATAAAATATATATAATTATATAAATATTATCTTTAAAAATGTATCGTAAATAAATATACTTATTAAACAATATGCCATATCATAAAATAATGTAGTCCAGTGGTATTGAAACTACAACAGACAAGAAAACATAATATTTAAAAACTGAAAGAGTTTTAAGTACTGTTAATATCTCTGAAGAAAGATATTTTTTTATAATTTTGTTTGATGGATTATCTACTCAAGATCTGATGGTAATGGAAATTGAAAAAAGAGGACATTATTTTTTTCTTCACTATACCACACCGTAGCTTTGTGTTTTCAGGTGAAGGTGAAGAAGCGACATTTATTAAATGAATATCTTTTTTTTTTTTTTCGATCTTTTGCAGATTCCATCAAGCATGTAAAAAAATCAGCCATATACACTTTAAAGCAAATTAAGGAAGGTAAAGAGTACAAAATAGAAATGAGAGTTCTAAGATATATCAAATTTCTATCTATCTGCTGCTCAAAATGAAAACAAATCACTAATTCCTTCTACATATACATACAGTAGTTGATTAGGGTTAAATAAACAATTCATCTTCTGTCAATCATTGTATTGTATCTTTGAATCTTCAATATAGGGAAAGTAGCATTTCTACCTTTGATGTATTTATGGTGATGGACAAAACACTGACCCCTAGTCCATGGACTACCCCAATGGACTACCCCAATGGACTACCCCAATGGACTACCCTAAAATGGACTACCCCTAAAAAAATACTATTTCAGATGAGATGTATGTAAAGAAGCTGCGATTATATACTTACACTGCACAGAGGATGCTTTTCTTTTCATTCCGCATCGCCTTCGGTCGCCATTTTGAATAACTATACTGAATAAAACAACTGCTGTACACAAAAAGCGTGGACTCAAATCAAATCAAATATTCTGTGGACAACTCAATCTTGCCCCCATGTGATTCAGTAGCTCATGCAGGCTTTCTCGAACAGACGAAATGATCTTCAGGATGTTACTCATGATTTGTTTTGCTTGTTTTGTGCCGAAAATTATGGCACAGAAGCAGCTAGTCTTCTTGTTTTCTCCTGCATGTATCAAAATGAAATAGAAATGGGAATGAGGATAAAGCTATGGGACAGCAAGAAATTGCAACGACTACGCTACAAAAATTCAGAGTGGAGTGGAAGCAGTAGTATTCTTGGCTGGCCTGGACTATAATTATGTGGAAATTTTTGTGGTTTTGCGAGACTCAGTATATGGAAGCCTATCGAAGCCTCCTCCTCCTTTGTTACTGGAGTATGGACCAATTTTGAAACAGTACACTTGGACAAATCCTCCGTGCAGTGTAAGTACATAATCGCAGCTTCTTAACATACCTCTCATCTGAAATAGTATTTTTTTAGGGGTAGTCCATTTTAAGGTAGTCCATTTGGGTAGTCCATTAGGGTAGTCCATTAGGATAGTCCATGGACTAGGGGTCAGTGTTTTGTCCATCACCTGTATTTATTGCTACTATAGAATTTCAATTTGTATTTTTATAGTTTTTCAATTTGTATTTTTTGTCTCTATTGTAGCTGAAAAACACACTTAGGGAGCTTCAATAAAGTTTGTATGTACTGTATGTATGTATGTATGTAATTACAATGGACTGTCATGATGATCCATAAGACTATAACCTGTACCTCCAAGAGCTAGCTTTTGTAAATTTACTACATTCGATTTGTATACACGTATATACCAACCTCCCTTGCATTAACAATCCGATCTTGTAGAGTTCCTCCATCACAGAAATCCTTCAAACCATTATATGACAAAAATCTTCAACTGATAAATACTACATTTTTTTCTAATTATCTAAATTCTATTCAAATAAAGGTACATAAATTCCAAGCTTGGTCTCTCCATATTGTGTGATCTTGATCTTTGATCATTTGTCTGATCAAATTAACATGATTCTGTTAAGCACCAAGCCAGGGTGATACATACACATAGTTTTTTTAGTACCCTTGCATTAGCTACTGGACCTAATATTAAGTAAAGTTCTTCTGCATTACTTGCTTACAGTAATAAAAGAATGTACCCGTTCTCTCAACCCTGTTGTGCAAGTGAGTACCAGCAAATTGCCTACATGCACAACATATGTCGAGGAAAAGGTTGTTGAACAAGGCATTCGCACCGTCTTTAAGTCCGACACGACACTTCAGTCACACTTAGTGCGACCAAAGGACACCGTCAACCCGGCTAAACAAGATGGTGTTGTCTACAGGATTCCCTGTGAGTGCGGCAAAGTCTACATCGGGGAAACAGGGAGATCTATGCAGGAGAGGATCAAAGAACACAACAGGGATATACGACTCGCCCGAACCCAGACCTCCGCCGTTTCTGAACACACCCACGAGACCGGCCACTATCCTATCTGGAATGAGGTCAAGTTTATTGATCGAGATCCTCACTGGTACACACGTAGGGTCAAGGAAGCTATTCACATAAGACTTCACCCTAACAACATCAACAGGGATAGTGGAATTGAAATTCCTGAAGCATGGATACCCATGATCAAGAAACACAACAACAGCAGAATGGTACAACAGCGGACCACTGAGGGAACAGCTACTCGCCGGAATAATGGAACAATAGGAGGATCGAAATGCATCAATCCCAGCCGACCTTTGTGATATAAATGATACCGTGCAATCAGTCGACCTTATCGCCTGAAGAAGACTAGCAGTAAGTAGTCGAAACGTCGCGATCTACATCTCAAGTGACTACATCGTGAGACAAACGATAATACACTTTATTATTGCATCTACCAGGATGAATAACAACAACGTTTTCCTCGACATTGACCAGAAATATGGGCGCACAGCCCTAAGGTTGATTCGTCGACATGAGCGTTGCTCTCGCAAGCTCGCACGCTATACCAACCATCTCATCTTTCTCACAAGGTGTATTAAGAACCACATTGTTCCAAGAGATCTGCAAGTTCGGCCGCCAGTTCCCACCAGAGGCGCACGCAGAGTCGCTGAACTAGCATCCATGAGATTCCTGAGGGAAAGAATCAGACTGACACAGAGAGCCAAGGCAGATACGAAGAAAGAAGCCGAATCAACAGCACAGAGCATAACATCTGCTCTTTCTGCGGATGACGCTGCAGAGGTACTCGACAAGGTTAAATCCACTACCCAGCGAGTCTTTAATACCACCAAAGACCGTCAACAGCGCAAGTTTGAGAAACTTTTGCGAGAGAAACAGTCTTCTGTTTCTCCTACAACTTTTGTCGACAAAACAAAGTGGGTTATCAACTTGTCATCCAGGACCCTTAACGAGGCTGAGGCGTCCCTACTGAAGAAAGGTCTAAATTTCGCCATGACTCCTACGAGCATCCCAGCCACCGAGATCATCGCCAAAATTGAGTCAGCAGTCAGGCTACTAGATGCGGAGCGAGCAGACACAGTCAGGAGATCCGTCAACACCATCCTTCAACAGGCACAACCACCCACGCCCAACATCACGAAGGAACAGCAGGAGGCTCTTAAAAGCTTAAAAGAGGACAACTCAATCATGGTCCTTCCGGCCGACAAAGGACGCGCTAGCGTAATCCTGGACGCTGACACATACCACGCAAAAATGTCAGCGCTAATTGATTCCGGACCGTACCAGCTGCTCAACAAAGATCCGACAGACCGCTAGACCCGGAAGCTATCTGAGAAGCTGCTAACCCTGAAACGGAGTGGACACATATCAGAGGCGGTTTATAATAAGATCAGACCTCGACACAAACAACCACCTAGGATCTATGGTTTGCCAAAGATCCACAAGGCCGACACACTGCTTAGGCCAATTGTGTCGTGTGTCAACACCTTTGCATACGACCTGTCTGCTTTCTTGGCTAATGTATTATCTCCTCTTGCAGGTAACTCGAACTTCACAGTGAAGAACTCAACTGACTTCGCCTCCACCATCGCCAGTGAAGAGATCCAGGACCACGAGATCATGGTGTCTTTCGACATAGAGTCACTGTTTACCAACGTACCGATCGAGGGCGCCGTACAAGCCACGCTACAAAAAATGGAGAACGACGCAGGCCTGGCTGACCGCACGACACTTACACCAGTTCAAATCGTGGACCTCTTGAATTTCGTATTAAGATCTATGTACTTCCAGTACAACGGATCGATTTACGAACAACGAGACGGCACAGCCATGGGGAGCCCTGTATCCGCGGTTATTGCTAATCTCTACATGGAGATATTTGAAGAACAAGCAATAGAGTCTGCACCTTGCAAGCCTAAGATCTGGAAACGCTACGTAGATGATACTTTCACCATCCTGGATCGGGATAGAGTTGACGTCTTCCTGAAACACCTGAACAGTCAACAACCATCAATCCGTTTCACCACGGAGATCGAGAACAACAACAAGATTGCCTTTCTCGACACGTCAGTTTACAGAGAACCTGATGGCCGCCTTACCACCAGTGTCTACAGGAAACCAACACATACTGATCAGTACCTAGCATATGATTCACACCACCCTCGTTCAGTAAAGCGCGGTATTGTGAAGTGTCTGTACGACCGGGCTAAACGTATCGTCACCAAACCATCAGTAATCGCTGGAGAGAAGAAACATCTGTCATCTGCACTTGTTTCTAACGGATATCCCTCCTCTTTTGTTCAGAAGATCACAAAGGCACGAACAACCCCAAGAAGAGAGCCTGTCGCGGAATTTAAATCCACCGCCGTTTTACCTTATGTCTCTCCGCCGCTGCCTAGAACAACAAGGCATTCGCACCGTCTTTAAGTCCGACACGACACTTCGGTCACACTTAGTGCGACCAAAGGACACCGTCAACCCGGCTAAACAAGATGGTGTTGTCTACAGGATTCCCTGTGAGTGCGGCAAAGTCTACATCGGGGAAACAGGGAGATCTATGCAGGAGAGGATCAAAGAACACAACAGGGATATACGACTCGCCCGAACCCAGACCTCCGCCGTTTCTGAACACACCCACGAGACCGGCCACTATCCTATCTGGAATGAGGTCAAGTTTATTGATCGAGATCCTCACTGGTACACACGTAGGGTCAAGGAAGCTATTCACATAAGACTTCACCCTAACAACATCAACAGGGATAGTGGAATTGAAATTCCTGAAGCATGGATACCCATGATCAAGAAACACAACAACAGGAGAACGGTACAACAGCGGACCACTGAGGGAACAGCTACTCGCCGGAATAATGGAACAATAGGAGGATCGAAATGCACCAATCCCAGCCGACCTTTGTGATATAAATGATACCGTGCAATCAGTCGACGTTATCGCCTGAAGAAGACTAGCAGTAAGCAGTCGAAACGTCGCGATCTACATCTCAAGTGACTACATCGTGAGACAAACAATAATACACTTTATTATGCACAACATATACGTGAAAATAAAAATGCCAGTTGGTAAAGAAAAGATAGATTTAAAACAAAAATCACATTAAGGTTGATACCTAATAAAATTATTTTCACTATACACTCCCCTGATGCAATTGTTGTATCAGGGGAGTGTCCAGACAGTAGGATGTGTGTCCATTTATTTTTAATTAGAAAATTCAATTAAGCCATAGATCACTGACCAATGTAGCTGGTATATATATTACATATTAATTTTCATCAATTTCTCACCTGTACAATGAAAAGTAGCTCCTCTGATGAATCAAAAAATGATTCTTGTAGTGAAACAACATGAGGATGTTTTAAATGAGCTAATATGCTGCAATTTCAAAAACGTACATGTAATTACTGTCTTATAACAAATATTCACTATTCAGTGCATGTTTGTACATACTGTTAAAAGGAGGTATTTAATTACAGTTTCAATATATGCATGAACATGTCCGCTGAACAGGAGGACAAAACAATTGATATGCATGTACCCTGTCCACAATATTGCACTGTACAGCTACAGGTCCAAATTACATGTAAACTCTGCCACAACAATACGCAACATTTATGAACAAGATAATGGCCCAATTTATACCAGAGACAAATTATCCATCTGAGACGGATAATTCGTTGAAGTATAAATTTGGTACGAAGACGAATTATGGAGCAAAATTCGTCTGAGGCTGATTCGCCTGTTAGCATGTCTTGAAGACGTGCTAACAGACGGATAAATCGTCTTAGACGGATGATCCGTCTCTACATTTGTATCTAGACGGAAACGTAGAAGGTTTGTTTGACAAAGTTTCCACATGAGAGGGATTGGTTTCTATATTAAATCTTCAATTTCTCCAAGAATGAAATGAAATGTGTCTCGATTAACTCGAATTCTTTTCTTGAACTGCAACTCCGACCAGTTTTGAAGGCTGTCCTCCCACCCCCATGTCTAATGCTCTTCTTTGCCATTTGTTTGTCAGCAACGCTACGAGTGCTGCTATATTGTTTTTGATCTCTCGCCAAGCTTCCACTCGGCTTGACACCAAAACACTCATCATGTAACACACGTAACACGTAACATATATGTAGACAAACTATTTGTCTAAATCCATCTTCAGATTTATACTTAGACGAATTATCCATCTGACGGATAATCCTTCTAGATGGAAAATTCGTCTCTAGTATAAATTCAGCCAATGGTATAAAAAAACTTGACCCCTGAGATTTTTTAGTGGATAATGTCCTGCCTATAATTAAACCTCTGACAGTTACATGGTACGGTCTGACTTGTACCTTGCTTCCTTTACAACAGCTTCTTTTGTCCTGCTCTTTTTGTTTGGATCTAAGATTATTTCCTTGATAGCAACATGCCTGTAAAATGAATAAATAAATAAATGAATAAATAAATATAAATGATTATAAATAAATGAATAATTAAATAGATAATAAAATAGTTCAGTCATTGAAGAATTCTTGTCTATATGTATATGTACTGTATATGCACCATACCTCAAACATCTACATGAATTCTAACTAACGGCATAATGGAAGGGGTGCATGGAAAAAAGCCCTACATGTAAGTGACTCTTGATCTCATGTCAAATTCTCCTTTTCTGTACAAGGAAGTGAAAAGCAATTTGCCAGGAGAATCTTGCAGTCTATCAGATGTCACTTAGGGTCTTATTCCATGAACTCTTCAGTTTATTGACAGCAAACTAAGTGTCCTGTAACTCACACAACAGTTGGAGGATTGGTGACCTGGTATTAAAACCGGAACATTGTGGGTCTTGGAAACTTTTGATTCCATCCCCAAATCTTGGAATCCTTTGAGATGAGTCATAAAGTCTCATTTGAGACTTTATGACTCATCTCAAAGGAAAATAAGTACTATCGTAAAGATTTAAAAAACCTCTGTGATAACAATCTTCTTAATTAGCCTCATGCATTGTATGAAATTGGCACTGCAAGTATTATTTACATGCAGAGAAGCTAAATTAAACCAAGGGAATCCCCTCAAAAGCGTCTCCATCGTAGTTCGATCAGTATGCATAAATATTAAGAAAAACTGAGTTAGACTACCCGATTCTGCATGAACTCACCGAAACATGAATTGTAAACATGGGCTTAAAAACTTATTTACAATAAATATTAAGGCAACATTATTAAGTATTAGTCTACATGTACATGACTAAGCCATGCAAACTACGCGGGTTAAAATGTAATGAAAACTTATCAAAACACTACGCAACGAACCTTCCATTTCCTTTCTCGAATGCTAGAATGACCTTTCCACCAGCTCCTTTGCCAAGAGTTCTTACCACTTCATATCTCTCCATCGCCTAGCTCAATCAAATTTTATAAGCTTACTTTGTGGTGCAAATGACGACTTTGGTTTCACATGTGTTGTTGAAAACTTATGTGATCTAGAGAGGTATATTAGGGCGGAAGATAAGTATGATCGGAAAAAAGAGGCTGAGGACGGAATTCTTGCGCTGATTGTGTAGGATTTCCATTGTCTAAGCGAATAGAACTACTTGGAATTCCTGCCGTTCCACTTTCGTTTCCAATGTAATCGAACGACGGGCTGAGTAGCCAGGCCTCAATCTAAGCACATAAAGCGTGGTCACCAAGTAATTGACTTCTCCTCTCAAGGTTTTGTGGGATTTTTTGCTTTACGGAGTACTGAACAGTTCCGTTTGGGAGTTTTCAGTTTTGTTGAAATATTTCTACCATTTAAAAAACATCTTTGAAGAAAAAGGCGTTTGTAATGGCTATTCCAGTGGCACCTCAACCAGTCCAGCAGCCAAAGTCGTGGGGTATGTTTTGGCAAACTGCTAATCAATGCTTAACACATGGCTATGTACATGTAAAAGACTTCAAAATCCACAAACGTCTGACAAATCTGTATTTCGACATCGTTTTAACCTTACGTCTTTTCCAGTTTTCAAGGTGTAGAAAGAATGTGGCGTAAATGATAAACTTCATTATGCAGAGTTAAAGTACAAACATACTTTGCGCTATAAATTGAACAGCATAGCCTTTTCGAAAGCTTTTCTGTTTTTAAAATGATCGTTACAATTTTTACTCTTTTTCAAGAGTAGGCATTGTGGTTTCTCATTTCATTATTGTTTTGATGGTGTCTCATACGTTTAACCAGTTAACTCGATTTTTTTTTCTGTAATTGCTGGTGTCTTTCTACTGTTTCTTCTTTTAAACTGACTCATTAATAATTTATGTTTAATTGAGCATTCCATTTGATGAAAGGGTAGTCTTGACAATCTTAGCATTGATTCTGGTTTTAAAAAGAAAGTATTGGATTCCCACTAAATATCGTAATTGAAACTTCACATACCATCTGTAATATTCTATTAAGCTTGTAATATCACACCAAGGGAAGAATATTAGAATTTTCATGTCCTTGGAATGAGTAAACTTGATGTTTACTTTTCTTGTCATTTTTATCACCTGACTATTTGTAAATGTGTAATCTATTTGCATATCAGTAATACTTGGGCTCTACTCATTTGAATCACTAAGTAACAGAAACACACAAAGTACGGTGGAATTCAAAAAACAAATTTGCTTTAATAATAAAATTGTACCATCTTAATTCCTTTTTAGAGCTTAGCTTGTATGAACTCCATCGCACACCTCAGGAAGCCATCACAGATGGAACAGAGATTTCAATTTCACCTCGCAGCCTCCACAGTGAGCTGATGTGTCCCATTTGTTTGGACATGCTCAAAAACACAATGACAACCAAAGAGGTGGGTCAAATGTTTAACTGGCTAATTAAGGAAAACAGGGCTTGTACAGTGTCATGTAAATCTATATACATGTAAAGTGCTCTGAACATGAGCTTGTTGTAATTTCCTTGATATTGATTATGTGACACTCATCTCTTAAGTGTAGAGGGAAAACTGAAATTGTTAAAATTAAGGAATGTTTGTCACTAAAAGAAGGTGTTCTTGCTTGGATGGTTCTGTTACAGCTGTACATACTGTAACCGAATCTAGTGAATCATAAAATTATGATTTATTTCAAAGCAACGACATGTATGCACATCCCAAGGTACATAATAGTTAACAAGAATCTGTTCAAGAACGTATTGATAAACCTGTTAAAGTATAAAATTATTCTTTATATCTAGTGCTTACACAGATTTTGTCAGGAGTGCATCATCACTGCTTTAAGGAGTGGGTAAGTACAAGACAAGTTTTATCTCAACTGTGTCAACTGACTGAATGAGAAACCCAGTTGTGAGAGAAAATTGCATTGTATCTGAGCAATAGGCCCTTTGCACGATCCGGTCACATGGTACAAAATCACACATGCTGTTGAGCAAGTTCCGCAGTGGAATTTCCAAAACAAAGGCAGGTCCAGGTGGACTGGTACGAGTGGCACTGTTTTGGAAGTCCCACTGTGCAACTTGCTCAACAGCATGTGTGATTTTGTACCATGTGACCAGATCGTGCAAAGGGCTTATTATAGTGACGTACAATGTATTGAATATAGCTGATGGAGTATACATGTACATGGTAAATGTTTCATTTCACTTTTAATGCCCACATCAGAAACAAGGAGTGCCCAACATGTAGGAAGAAGTTGATTTCAAAGCGCTCCTTACGTCCAGATCCTAATTTTGATGCACTCATTGCAAAGGTAAGGGATTTCTTCTGTGATTAGCTGTGACATTGCATTTACAGTATTCTAACAGTTGCCAATTATGGTCATTGTCGGTGTAAATGACTGACAGTATAATTAACTTGTAACTTTGATTTTATCCTTAAATTAACAACACCATTGACAATTCTGCAACCTGATGACCTGATATTAAAATATATTTTAATTTATTATTTGTCAATTTTTGTTGATGCTTTGATTGCTGTATGTAATCACAGATTTACCCAGACAGAGATGAATATGAAGCTCATCAGGTTGGTAAATCATGAGTTTAATGCTGTGAATAACGTTCTTTTAGTCTATACTGTACATGTAAATTAATGTACATGTTGTTTTATATGAGTCTATATAGCGGTACATGTACAGTGTGTTAATTACTCTGTTACATGTATGTTTAATTGCATGCATATTTTGCCAGTAACATTCTCAAACTCATTAATAATATTATTCATCAAGTTAAAACAAAGAAAATCACAACCGTGAAGGAGGTTTGGATACCCAGTCTTAATTAGCATAGATTTTGATGATTTTACTTCTCCATTTATCCCTGACTGTACTCCTAATGTAAAAAATGTAGTGTTTTGTTTTGATTGAGAAGATATATCAAACACTCAAGACAGTGTTTCATCGGCTATCCAAACGCTTCGAATTTTGTCAAAAATACTCCGCTGCGCGTCATACTTTCAACTCACTTCTCGGTGTTTGGATATCCCGATGAAACACTGTCTCTTGTGTTTGATATATTACATATTAACAAGCCTTGGCTCATGCTTTTTTTAGCTGCTGTTGTAAACGGGCATATGTATTCTTTAACAGTCATAAATTTTGCTGTTCATGGATTGCCAGTCCTTTGCAGTTCTTTGTTTGTCGACAGTAATTACTAATTCCTCGGATGTAGAGTGTGAACCCTCAAGTGGAGTCACTGTGCAAGCCAAATGCTCTTCTTCTCCAGAGTAAATACGACAGACCTCCTCTGATTATTGAATGCCATTGCATAATAAATTGTTCTGAATATGTTCTTTCTTTTAAAATCACCTCTAGGAGAAAGTTCTACAGAGATTAAATAAACACCATAACCAACAAGCTTTGACCAGTAGCATTGAGGAAGGACTTAAACTCCAAGCAATAAACAGAGCACAGAGAGTGGTATGTTTGTTAATTTACCAGATAGTATGTCTTGATTTTGGTTTTATAGGCTGGGTTCCGCTGTACATACATATAAACATGGGTTTAGTCTTCGTTTGAGCCTAGTGAGCCACTGGGTTGGCATTTATTTCCCAGTTTCAGACGGACTATGAGTACATGTTCATGCAGGCATTTAGCCAGATGGGTGTCCAGGCATCCTGTGGAAGGCCACTTTTTGAAGGAAATTGTTTTATTAAATTTCATGTTGCCTTATAAATTGTTTGTTTGAGCAGGCCCTATAACAAATTTTGGACACCCACTTTTCAAATTGTGGGTAAAAGCCTGCATGTATGGTACTGATTTATGCTCCTGGCCCCTATTATTTGTAGGCTGAGTTACACCATCTAATGGATGAATCGCTATCCAGTGGATAAGTGGTAACAAAACAAACTAAGCTATTGACTGGATAGTGATTTATCTACTGGATAGCGTTATCCACCTTTTGAACAAACTGGGCCAGGGGGGCTGGGGGACTTTGAAAATAAAGACAGTGTAACTGGGAACACAAAGCAATGAACAAGCATGGTTCAAACTCTGACTACGTGATCCAGAGTCAAGCTCACTAATCAAAAGACTGTGCTGAACTCCCAAGTCATACATGTATTACACCTGCTGAAAAAGCAAGAGCACCGCAGTAAACCAGGGCAATGCTGGCCTAAACAGTGCTAAGTGTAGGAAAAGTAAATCTCAACAGGCTAATACATTTCCTGACTGCTTCTCTACATGTTCCTTAATATTTCAGAGAAAAAGATCATCGGATGACCCATCAGCAGGTAACTATTAATACCATTATTTGTATCCTTGCATGTCCCTACATGTACACTACATGTCTCTAGCTAGCATACTGTACATATGTACATGTGTGGAGAGAAAGAAAAAATCTGTGAAATAAAAATCTGTTCACATTTTTAAGTGCCCAGGTTTTTGCATTTATCTTGTTGACTGTAAGTTCCGGTCCAGATAAATTACACTGTATGTGAATTTGTCCAGCTCTACACTGTATAGCAATCAAATGAGTGTCAGTTTGATTGATTAGAATACACAGTTTGCACCTTCAATGGAGTGCTTTAATCTTTCTATTAGCCCCAGGGATCCCAGTTACACCAGGTGCTACAGGCCAACCACCAGCAGGAGAAGGTGGAAGCAATGTTGTACGTAAGAGACAGAAGACTTCTTCAGATCCTGAATCCGATGCAAGTGAAAGTAAGTTTTACACAGGACACATCAGAACCAAGTGCTGTGTCTCTTGATGGGAGAATTACATTTCGCAAGACCAGTGTTCTCCTTTTCAGGCAGTAACCAGTAAAATTTGCCTTCTGTAGGACCACTCATTACCGCCTAAAATCCCTTGGAATTCTTGAAATTCAACAGGTAAAAGAAAAAAATATAGTTGTTTCACCGACGTAATCGGTATTTTATCCTTGTAAAAGAATAAATAAACAGATTAAAAGATAAACTGGGCAGGCTATGGCTTGTAAGTATTACTATCTGTGGCTTTCAAACTTCAAGGCAAGATCCGCGAATTTTTGGCGGGCTTTCTGCCACAATTCCATCGTGGCAGATGTCATCTCTTCGCACGTGCATCGGTAGTTGTTTACGTTCAGTTTCACGATGAAGCGACAACGAACCCTGTTCTCATTTCTCTCCCTCATAATGGCAAGAAGTCACGAATGGAAACAGTTACAGTTCCATGAACTTCCCACCTAACTATTGGCTTTAGAAAACTGGTGTTGTTAAATTCATTCACGTGTGGTGATCAAAAACTTTATCTTTGTTACGAAATGCTCCACATTTAGGTCAAAAGTGTTTAAAATCTATTTTCAGACGACGTTTGAGAGAATCCTTGATAATAAAACCCTTCCAGAACGTGAATGAAAACGAATATGCAGTGATTTCGTTTGGTTTTGGGAGACAACCGCTGATTTTGTAGTGACACTTCATGTAAGCACAGCGAGGATACCCCGGAAGTGGCTTTTGCCTATTTTTCTGTGACTTAAGGTTACAGTATGCCTTCGGGTCGGCAATTTTCTTCAAATTTGGATTTTTGGGTCAAAATAGTGGTCAAAGAATAATCTCTGATTTCTAAAAAAAAATTTTGAAAAAGACTAAATATTGGCGGAGAAATGGTGATTTTACGTTTTCACCAGAAGTAATAGTTTACCTCTTGATTGACAGCCCTATGGCGCATATCCAATCAACCGAGACGATTTTCGTGGGAATTACCTATATGGATGTCACAAATTGACTACTCGGTTGATCAGCATTGTTGTTCTGACTACTCAGCATTTTTGATATTAGGCGTGTCTCTATTAAGTTATAAGTAAACATAGACCACATTTAAACCATGGACCGGTTCGAAAAAGCGAAAACAGCGAAGAACTAATGAAAATACATCAGTGAGTGAAGAAGTTCGCCATGCGGATGAAGCTATAGTTATCGTATAAGGCGGGCAAATATTCGTGGTAAGAGAAAAGAAAGGTTCTGTAAAAATTTCGGAACTTGACAGCAATAAAAGGGATGCTAACAGAGACTCTTCTGATGAGTCCGATATCGACGAATCGTCGGACTCATTGAGACCATTTGAAATATTATCCATGCACAGTTGCCCACACACAGTTTCTCTCCACGCTGTCTTTTGTTTGTTTCCTTCGCTCAGCCACTCTAGCGTTCGTATCCTTTTTAGTCTTCCCCATTTTGCCAGACCAGCTTCAAGAAAAACCGAGTTACAGAAAAATTATCTCTCTGCCTTCAGTTCCTTGAGCGCATTGCGAAACACAAGGGTTTTTTAGAGATTCACGCGTAAATTTCACCAGGAGGTTAACGGTAGTAAAGTTTCCCTGCACTGATTGGCTTAGTTATCTGAGAACCCAGTTGAAGGCGTTTGTGGGCGGAGTTTGTTTGCAAAGCAGAAAATTTTTCTTAGCGCTGTTTTCTCGAATAAATTTTTTCACTTGAAGTAGACACTTTAAAGAGTTATAACTCAAAGGGAATTTGTTCAATTGCTCTTAAATTTGGACAGTGGCTAGTTTAACATATAAACTACAAAAGCGTGTCTGGGAATTGTTAATTTCGAAATACTTTTTCTTCAAGAGCGATTTTTGTACGATCACTCCACATTTTTTTAATCCTATTTCAAAAATGTTCTGTAACTTTTTACTGCAATCGAATATGCCAAAACGCAGACACAGTTTTTAAGTGCTTTGGGCCCTGAAACCGAGGAAAAACTTAAATTGGCGAAAAACGAAATTCGCTTTGACTTGTAGCTTTCGAAAGGTGATTCGTGCGCTCGCATTTAGTGGTCGTGAAAAATTCGATGATTCATTTTCTTTCAAAATTGTTGGTATAGTTTGATAGCCAGCTCCATAAGCTTTAATTTGATATGGGTGTTTAGGTATCTACAGCTTAGACTGCACGCGCTACATTGCTTGCGCATGAGACACCCCTGAAGGTATACTGTAACCTTAAGGGCAAGAGAATTAAGACAAAGAATAAACACTTAAAAATGAAAATGCCATTTGATTTCATTTGACATCTAAAGCCAAAGTTGTAAAATTAGGGAACTGTAATGCATATTAGATGGAGGTCTTTTCAAAGAAATGTCTTTACTAGAAAACGACAACATCGGCGATGAAGTGGCTTTGCAACTCGAGAAAGAAACACCTGTCTTGGAAAGCACATCACGTGCATTGATTTGAATTCCATTTAATGTACAGAGCAGACCTAATAAACAAGGCTGTGATTCACCTGATTGCTTTACCAGTTTAAAATGCTCTTTTACCTGTTGTACTGAAAACAAGGGAGAACCCTGCAAGACTGTCAAGAATCATGTCTTAAGAGAGAGATGTGACTTTATAGCTGTAGTACTGACATTCCACATCGCAAACTGTAAACTTTCTGGCAAGTTCGACGCTGGACAGCAGCCTTTTAGACAAACTGAAATTAGCTATAATAAAGGCATGTAGGTTATGTGATGGTCAAATTCAATATTCCCAGAAGTTTTTGGTTTTCTGTTCTTTTGTTTTGTTGTTGTTGCTGTTGTTTTTGTTTTGGACAACATGGATATTGACGAGGAAAGCTCTTCCTGGTTTATTAGTTAATGGTGTAGAGCATTAATTTTCCTCCAGAAATGACAGAAGAAGACAACATTTGTTTGAGATGAATGGGTGGAATAATAGAGGTGTGCACCGGTACCTGATAATTAATTATATGTTAATTATATTTTTACAGATACCTTAGATTCCACTGGAGAAGCTACTGCTGAAACATCAGAACCAGTAAATGTAAGAATACTCTTAGTACAGTAATTTCAGCAAAAGTATCAAATATTATAAAAAAAATTTGTTAACAACTACAGTCTGTATGGCCTTGTTAACCAGACAAACCCCAGTTTGTGACCATTCAGATGAACAGCACTTTATTTTAATAAGTGCTGTTGCTTTGCGAAGTGAAGAGTTAGGTTGTTGAACAGCACATGATATAGAAACTTGTGTTGTCTTTTCTAATATGTAGTATTACCATGGCTATCAATAGAGGCCGTAACCCTTATCACCCATTACAGCTGAGCATACTCGATGGGCCGTTGATGCTACAGGTGAACTTGCCTGTGGTTGATCAATACTAATTCACCCAAGGCCATGAAGTATTAGTTAGAGGTGTAAGGATCAAGGTCACCTGTGGGTGAATCAAAACTAAATGACCAGCCAGATTACAACCCATAATACAGGTACATGCACGGCTGTACATAAGGAGATAATGCTGTGTCAGTAGCTAAAATGATTGTGTTATTGCAGGAGATAGAACTGGTCTTTAAACCACACCCCAAAGATCATGACCCAGAAACGGTGGCTCAGCAAACGCGCTACATTAAAACTACAGCTAATGCCTCAGGTGAGTCAACCTACTAACTGGGGTCCCAATGATTTTACTTCTGGTCATTATCAGTCTCCCTTTAAGTTCCACCTCATCTCATTTCTCATGAGATGATTCTCATTTTTCTCAAGAAGCATCTCGGCATTTTGTTTGTGAGGAACTTGGTTTCTAGGATATGTTAAATGCTTTTAGACATGTTTGGTTACAAGTCTGTATATGTATTTGTTTTTGGTTTGTATGTAGTAACCTTCTAGTTATAGTGTCATTTTGATCACAGCTACTGAGTTATTTTGTCTCTTTGCCTGTAGTTGACCATCTTGCCAAGTATCTTGCCATGAGACTGGCGCTAGAGTCCCAACAAGAGGAAACTGGTTAGTGAGAAAAGTCTAATAGCCAAGTTGTTTTGGAAGTTAATTATAATAATTATTTCAGAGATAACTGCACTTACCTTAGCAGGTCTCGGAAAAAGTGCTGTCGGACCATTGTCCCAGACAAGTAGATTTCCTTTCTTTCAAGAAACTTTTCATTCTCACTTTCCCAATGGGCGAGGGCTCCACTCAGGCAAGTTATCTGCCAACTAAATCGTTAAAAGAGCAAACTAAGACTTCCCAGGGCAAGCAAAATTTGAGAGCTACTCATCCAAAGCTAAGCTGGAATTCAAGTTTTTTTCAAGCCCTGGCTTAGTTGTTCATACATTTGATGGCTATATGTCAATGTGGTTATTATTCTCTCCTCATTTTGGTAATTACATGTATATGTTTTTAAAAATATTATATGTATATTAATGACAGGTGGTAACACAACTGAAGAGACCAGTGAAGTCCCACAGTTCACAATATACATTGCAAGCATGCCAGGACAGTATACAGTGAGTAAATTGCATGTCTACTTGTACTTACAATCAACTGTGTGGCCAGTATATCACATTGTGTTCAAATGCTTTCCACGCAATGCCATTGACATTGTACAGGTAGATACCCACTGAAGTAAGCTTTCTTGAATTATTTCCTTCCATAAGGTGCAGTACACTGTACATGTTGTATACGCTGCAAGCCTATACAGCATTGATCAATATTATCTCCACAGTCTCCATCTGTGTTCGCTGTCCAACCAGGAATGTAGCTCAGACTCTAAGAGAGCCTGTTAGGGTGGGATATATTTTGTTAGATTCTTGCAGTGTGTAGTAATTGGTTAATTCCCTTTATTTCAACTTTTCAGCCTCTTCCCGGTTCAATGATATTGGATTTTGTCAATGAGAAGGTACATTGATTTAAGTCACATATCATGTGTTGGTGCACTATCTATCTATCATCTACATGTATCTATCTAAAAAATCAGGTTGATAGTTCCTCATGCAGTGTTGTAGGAAATACTACTAATAGTGTTAATAATATACATGAAAAAATTACTCGATTCTGATTGGCTGAGAGCAGTGCAGTTCAAGTGTAACACCAGTGCAAATTACACATGATTGTAATTCTGGATAATGATTGGCTGAGAGACAATAGGAAATTTTCGAAGCCAATGATATTACATAAAATTATGAGGAAAATTTTGTGCGGAAACTTTGAAAAAAGTTTTCTCAAATGAGGAAAAAAGGGCTTCAAGAAAGGTCTTCCGGCACTTCCTCCATGCAAATGTTTTCATGTTTATAATTATTATTAATAAGTAATCATACAGTTTTTCTCATTCAATTTGGAATTAATTTGCACATGTGAGTTTTTCAAAAAGCTGAAATTGCACGCACCAAAGCGGCCCATGCAATTGCAGCTTTTTGAAAAACTCACTCGAGCAAATTAATTCCAAATTGAACTCGAAACCGTATGATTACCTATACTTATTTGTTTATTTGCCTACTTGTTTCTCTGCAATAGGATTACTGTACTTAGTAATAGGTATCATACTTTCAATTGCTTACATTTTGTTGATTTTGTTGTTCAGTGTTGTTGTTGTTGTTGTTGTTTGCAGTACTGGAAAGTGAACAAGCCATTGGAGATGTATTATGCCCTTACCAAACCACAGAGCTGACAGCATTCATAAGCATTATCATACAGACCTGCCTCAATTTTGTCTGCCACAAAAAAAAGCTCTAAACGAGTGACAGGCTGCTGTTTGGACACTTCCATTCTTTTTTCGTTTAACTCGGTTAACAGCATAGGCTCCTTGCTGTAGCTTTGTAAAGTACTTAAAGAAAATAATATGCATTCTGCCTAATTTGCAAAGGTTCTTCATGTTTTTGTTCTGAGTTTATAATGCAACCTGACTTTTTGCGATTCACATTATGTTGTAAAAATGTGTCAGTGATTGTCAGGTAACTTTAAGTCTAATTTATATTGAGCCTCTCTTAGGAGCTACAGGAGACACTTTGATGTTTTAAAACCCTCTAAGTAGACCCAGTTAAATGTTTGTCAAGGGTATATCTTACTGGGTAACTGTTACAAATTGGCATTTGAAGTTATGACATGACCTGTTTTGGGAATCTTAGTTTCATCTCTCTCATATTGCTTGGCAGTCTTAGCTGAAATGTTGATTATGCTTGATCCTGTATCAGAAAAGTATTGTACCTTTGATTACCTTATTTGTTGCAATTACTCTGTCAAATAAAGTCATTTGTAGCCTGTATGTATACATTTACCAAACAGTTGCATTCACAAGGGTGTTTTGTGAGGTTTTATTATTCCTAGTTTTTATTTTGTTTTTTACAGCTTAGTTACATTGTATTTTATTAGTTATTTTATTTTACCCATGTTTTAAAATCATTGTAAAGCGTTATTGGATAGCGGTAGAAATAGCGCAATATAAATAAAGTATTATTGTTATTGTTGTTAGCAGTAGCAGTACCAGTACCAGTACCAGTACCAGTACCAGCAGCAGCAGCAGTAGCAGTAGCAGTAGTACATTTGTTAAATCTCCCTTGTAGAACATTTGTTTTTCTCCCAGCTCCCATTGCCCTTTGTGAATAGCTGACGTTTTGCATGTAGTCTTGCTGGGTCCCAGATAGCCTCTGAATCTGGTTCACAAACCATAGAGAGTGGTGCTGGTTATGGAGCCAAAGCACTCGACTTCAAGGAATGATCTTGCCAAAGTGAGCTAAATTTCAGCCGTCGCCCTGGGTATAAACCCACTCCCAGAGAGAAGCCCCTCTTCAGGAGTGGACTCAAGGAGAAGGCTGAAATTCAGGCTGTTTGCCGGGAGATTTCCGAACTTTGTGGGATTTTGTCAGGGTGTTATTGTAGTGTAAAGGTTTATAAAATCGTACCATTTTTAATTTGCTCGATATTATTACCCTCGATAGTTACAGCACTTGATGTGACGAAAATGTTGTATGTCATCGCACAGAAAACAAAATAAGTAGAGAAGTTTGTCATATTTGTATGGGACTATACATGTGCCTGTACTTTAATACTGTAATTATTTTGGTCTAAAACGAATTAAACAGCGGACCCCGGGACTACCCTTGCGGGAAATTCCGGTATCCCAACCCTCCGTCCCTTCCTCGTATTAACCGGAAGTGACGCTAACCACACGTGGAGAGTAAATGATGTCACGATTGAATGATGTCGAATATTAGCTCGGCAAGTGAAAATTGTTTCGCAAAGTTTTAAAGACGCTGAACTTAAAATCTGAAATCACGATTTAGACTCCTCGGCAGCCAGTCTAACAGGAAATCAATAGAAGACGGACATGTTTTGGTGGGCTTTGGAGTTGTTGAGCAAATACTTGCCAGAGATCGGACTCACTGGAGTGTATGCAGTCGCTATATTAACTTTCATTGGCTTGTGTTCCGATCGGCTGCGGCACAAAAAGAAAGAAAAAGACGTCCTTGATTTCGACGATCAAGTTGGAAGGCGTCTAGGAATATTTGAAAGCATGGTTGATGATCTACACAGTTGCGGTGGAAGTTTACTGACGATTGTTCTTTTGTTGAAGTCCAAAGTTGCCCTTCAGCCGACAGTGGTGCGAGAAGTGTTGGAACTTTTGCCCAAAAAACATTCCATTCTTCGCATGCGAGTCAAAGAAATCACCGTGAAGGGAAAAGAGAAGCCGCTGAAGTGTTTTATTGAGATGGATGAGCCATTTACCGTGGATTTTTATGTCAAAAATAAACAAGCGAGACATTGGGAATCTTCGTTTGAAAAGGAACTCTTGAGTCCGTTCCAGGCCTCGGACGGTCCCCTGTGGAGAGTTCGAATGCTCAAGGAAGAATTTGAAACAACAGAGGGGTGGTACAGTAACACATTGCTTTTCACTGCACACCAGCTTATTGCAGATGACACGTCTTTATTGAAGCTTTGTGACGACTTTTTAAGTCTCTTGAACACAAGGCACAACAATAATTACTTACCAAGTTCTGATGAAAGCATGAAATTAATTTCTGTACCCCTGCAGGCTTCCCTTTCAGATCTTCTAAAGCGTCACATAACCACGCCACAGCTGGACAGGTTGTTGCTTGCTCTAAAGCCAGTGTTCACTCGGTTGCTGTATAAGATTGTGGGTAAGCCAAGAAATCAGTTCACAGCTGTCATTCCGCCAACCAGCTTGCGTGATCCTCGTACACTGAAAAAAACCTGCATCCTTCCAAGAAATCTGCCAAAAGAAGCAATTTCAAGATTTGCGATGAATTGCAGAGAGAACAAGTGCACTGTGCATGGAGCATTCATTGCTGTGACAAGCATTGCCATGGCAACAATGTTGCAGAATGGTGAATTAAGAATACCAGTGACTATTCCATTGAACTTTAATGTGAATGTCAGACTGGAGTGCAACCCACCAATTACAGGCGATGATCTGGGTTGTTTTTCTTTGGACTGCGAGCTTAAGATGCCTGTGCCAGTATTGAAAGAAATGCAAGAAGATTTCTGGAAATTTGCACAGGAGTGTACAAAACAGGTGCACCAAGCTGTCACGCAAGGCAGACATCATTCTTCTTTGAAGCTTCTTCACAACTTGGATGTGGACCTTGCAAGAAAACTTCACAAAGCCTCCAAAAATAAGAAAACAGCAGGTCGTTTAGATCCTTTGTTTAACGTATCCAATCTTGGTCGCTTCAACTTTGGAAAAGAGGGTGAAACAAAGTTTTACGAGTCTAGAGGAGTTTATTTTGCCAGTGCTGGACATAATTTTGGTCCTGTGTTTGGAAACAACATAGTCACTATCAATGATGAACTGTTTTGGAACTTTGTGTATTATAATAATGTGGTTACCCATGACGTCGCATGCCAATTTACTGACCTGGTTTTCAGTACACTAAAACTTGTTTCATGAAAAAAGTCTTCAAGTGTCTCGATTAAGCTCATCATGAATTTATTATAGGCTACCTTTAGGCTCAATTTTCAGTGGAATTTTTTTGTTTTATTCAGAGATTTGTTATTTTTTAGTTCACTGTCAAGTCAGCAGGGGTGGGTGACTATCAATTTGTTAATTTTGACACTTATACCATTAGAGAGCTGATGATTTACAAAGAAGCCAACTTAAGCCAAGGGAAATGCTATAGAGTCATGTACTGCAAACAAAAATTAATATTGAGAGTACATAAGAAGGTGATTCCTATGTTTTTCAAGTGCTCTTTAAAAATTTACTTGTCACATGGCATTTTGGGGGTTCAAAAATAACATTCTATAAAACCAGATTTCTTTGATCAAACAGTGAAACATGACATTTGAAAGAACGATCCCAGCCCCTGACAGTATACATTTGGAGGGGTAGAAACTTCAAAATATTCGTGTAGATGATATATATTTTTTTATTAGAAAAAGGCTCCTTTTGTTGTAATTTTCCAGTGAGTAATCTTTTCTAACAGACTTAAACATTTTTTATGAGAAAAAATGTAATATTATTTGGAAAAACACTGTTGCTATTGTAAAGCAATATATGCTTAGGTACAGATGTATTTAACAGGTAGCATTTCAGCAGAAGAGTTAAGTTTGCAAGCTTAGAGAAGGGGATAGAGAGGGGAGAGTCCAACCTCATTTTCAAAGTCTCTCTTTCCACCCACAGGAATTAGAGAGATGCAGGTCTGAGGTTGGATTATCAACTGGGCGTCATGGAAGGAACGGAAACTGGGATTCTAACAGAGCAACCCCTCCTTGTTCCCATGTCTTTCCCCCCCTTCCCCCCCCCCCCCCCTCACCCGCCAATCACTCCTCAAGCAAGTTAAACTGTGCTGATACTGGGCTTGGGATGCCATACAGAATATAATGGGTATGTGGAATAAAGCCCTGAGGGGCTTTTGGAAAACTTTGGGGTACATAGGATTGAAATACCTACAGGCCTCTGGTTTTAGTTATTGTTTCAAAAAATTGTAATTACAACTAGTTTTTTTAGACAGTTATGAAGACAAGAGAGGACTGTAACAACTGCTGGGAGGTATTTGAATGCTGGTTACCTCCATGTTTTGCAAAAGTCACTTAGAGCTTTATTCCACGCATACCATATTATGGTGTTATGTTGTGTTTGAGATTATTTTTGAAGAGGTAAATAATGACTAGCTGATTGTTTATCATGTTCAGTGTCTGATCTGTGTGAACTTGAGCAAACAAGAAGAGCTACTGTAACATAGGAAGTTTTAAGTTCTCCTAAATCTTAACCATCCGATATCAATAAGAGTTAATTAATATTTAATTGTTGATATTTAATTAATTTATAATTTAATTGTAGCACTTTTAAGTGATGTACACTTGCATCTGAAAAAGGATAAAGTTTGATTTGAGATTTATTAATTGTAATATTCATCAAGTTACAAAATCCTTCTGAAAGCCCTTTTGAATAGCTTTCATTCAAACCAAGTGTGACCCTTCAGGCCGGACCATGTCCCGGTTTCTGTAGCATGAAATGAGTACTTCTATTCCCCCCTGGATGGGATGTTAGACCATCGCAGGGTTACCCCCCCCCCCCCCAGCATTTAATTCGCTGGTACCCATTTATACACCTGGGTGGAGAGAGGCACTGTGACATTAAACTGTCTTGCCCAAGAACACAGCACTATGTCCCCCGCCAGGGTTCGAACCCGGACCGCTCGATCCGGAGTCGAGGCCACCGTGCCTTCCGCTGTTGTGACCCAAAGGGTAAACAAATTATTGAAGAGACTGACAAAAATGCTGTGGACTAGCAACTCCTTGAGGGCTGGGAGCAGTAATACTTCGAGTCAGTATGTGCTGCTTCATAATGCAGCGTGAAGATAAGCATAGAATATGAAAAAACAGGAAATATTCCTGAAGTAAAAAAATGTATCGGATTTTATAAAGGGTCGCTGACTGAACGAAGTCGGATTTGAAAAAAATAAAGGCGCTATTTAATATAACAGCAATCATGCAGGGGAGCAACTTTTATCTAGTGCGGCTGCGAGGGAAGTTCACTTCGGGGAGGGGTGATGCCTGATAATCACTTTTTAAGCAAACCTTCTACGAGGGTCTCAATGGGGTTAACTGGTAACATATTGCCGTAAAACGGGCCAAAAATTTAACCGTTAGGCGTAAAAATTGGAAAATTCTAACCGTTAGCCGAGAAAAGAATTAGCCACGAAAGAGAATTATTAAAAGTCTCAAAATCTCTTTTAATGAGTTTTTTGTTTCTTGCCTTGTCGCGTATAAGCTATATTAATGTACAATTCTTACATATAATGATACCTTTTACTGGCTCGGTATGGTCCTAGGACATTATGTTTTACAGTAACCAAAGAAAAAATTCAACTTTCTTTTTGAACTTTTTGGTTTGCTTCTAATTGTTCAGTTTTTAACTGAGATTTTCATCTGCTGTTGCTTTTACCTTGCCTTTGCCTTTGCATATTCTTTGACTTTGACTTTTGCATTTGCATCGTTGTTTCTATTGGTGGTGCTGTCGTTGTTGTTGTTGTTGTTGTTTAGGAATACATGAATGTAGCCCTAAGGACTGGGTTATCCTAAAGAAAAACACTGTTCACTATAAACTACTGTCTTCATCCCGGCTTCACGTAGTTTAGGCTGTCTCTGGGTAAACGCATGTCACTGGTCCCTGAGCACGTATTCATCATAATAATACATCGACTGCGAGCTGGGGAGAAAATCAGTTCAGCGTTCTTTTTGCGCGTTTTTTGGTGTCAAGTTTGTTGGGGAAGCAGCACCCAGTCCTCTGTTCGTTTTAACCTCGCTCTCGCCACAAGCCCCGTCGAGGGGCGTTTCGCCTGGTACGTTCGTCTCTGCGTTTGGTTCTGTACGCGTCTCTGCGTTTGGTTCTGTACCAGTGGCGTTGCTGTTGTTCGCCGGGTTCTACCTGCGCATTTTCGCCCCTCCCTCCCCCTCCTCTTTTTTCTCCGTTCCTTTCCTTTCCTTACCGCTTACTAGCCACCGGTTGTGATCGGTGTGACTCGGTGCAATGGGCGCACCTCGCTATTGTAGCAGTTTCCATAGCAACAGTCCAAGCACCCCTCTCTCGGTCTCCCGACTCGTCACGGAGACCAGACCCTGGTGCCTGGACTCTTTGCATCCCCTGCCAGTCCTCTCCAGTAGTCGTGTAGCGCAAACATTAAGTAATAGAATTCCAACAGAGTGAACATATACGTCATTGTACAGCAGGGAACTGACGTCATTACGCTGTAATCCATTTGAGACCTTCGGGCGCGAGAATTAAACCCAGGCAACTGGTTTAACGAATAAGAGACAAAACCGCTTTTGTTGAGATAAAGTGATCCCATCCAGATACTTGAGTCGCCATCTTATGGCCAATTAGTTGAAAATACAAGCTGAATGGACACAAAATGTAAAATATTGATATCAAAGACAAAAGAAAACAACAAAAGATATCCTATATTTTGGTTTTAGTTTAGTGAAAACTTCTTTTGTTTTCTTCTATACTCTAGTTAAATATTTATACAAATTGTGATTCTGTTTCATCGATACCACAGGGGAAGAAAAACATTCACAGGGAAAACGATTCTCAGAAAAGCATCCTTTCTTCACGAGAGAAAACTCTCAGCCCGGCACCGAGTAGATTCACAGTACCCTGTACCACATCGAAAGTATGATGAAATTCTCAAACTTCAGTATGTAGCTCAGAAATGTTTCTTCGTTTTGTGAGATTCACAAACAGTAAGCTTTAAACCAAAAAATTCGATCATGCAAGTAGCATCAAATTTTCCTTTGAAGAGCATTTTAAAGCGAGTCTTACGAAGTGTAAATTCTCTTCTTGTTGGCTGTGTAATGAGTGTCGTTTATGTACCTACAAGACATCTTTAAATATCATCAATGACGGAAACAAGGGAAGGAAAACATCTACAGCGCTTAAAAGCATTATACGCCACCGGGAGGTTTGCTCCAAATACTCTGGATCAACAAGGCATGTGTCATATTCATCATGCAGTATATCGTGGCTATTTGATGTGTGCGAAGTGGCTATTGAAACATGGAAGCAGCTTAACTACCAGGTAAAAAAATATATATATTTTGCAACACTGTCTATTAAACTAAATGATGCGAGTAATGACCATTTATCCAGCGATTTAGATAGATTTAATTAGAGGTTACGTTTTCGGGCGTTTTTCTGCACAACCTGCAACTTATATGTTTGAAAATAAACGGCGTTTTGAAACATTAACCCCTAGAACTCTTCATGACCTTGAAAGCTTAATCCTCACAGTTTCCTGAAGATCGTTACGAGTATATTTCAGCTGTGATGACGTTCATCAGTTCTAGATAACATTGAACACAATTCAATGCCCTGGACTAACTAAAAGAAATCTGTGTGGCAATAATTTGCGAGGATATCAATTACATCTCAGGGTTTTAGGTTGCGGTTAAATATTGATCTGCAAAAGCATTTTCGTTTTTCTTCCTGAGCAAACAATGCGGCTATTGAGAAAAACTAATTTTATAAATTGCTTTCTTTCAAAAAAAAAAAAAAAAAAAAAACTATGAATTTGTAAAAACCTGGCTATAAAAGTATAGCAATATTTTTAGTTTTAATGTCCTAACAAGTCCCAAGTTTCATGCAAACGGGCATTCGTCAAAGAATAGAGACAGTATCGAACGTAATTAACTAGCAGTGAAACTCTCTCATTTATGACAAGATGAATATGCTCAAATTGAACCCAACAACAAACCATTCGTTCTGTCTCATTCATGATTCAGGTCAGCTGAAGGCTCGGTACCAGCTCATTACGCGGCTGCAGGTGGCCATCTTGGATGCCTCAAATGGATTTACCGAAAGGCTTCGAAAAGTATTTGCTTTACGGTTTGTGAACTCAGTTGATTTCAAATCAAAAGAAGTTAAAATTAACTTGTAAAAATTCATTAAAATTTCTTTCTTTCTTCGTTCGTTGGCACTAAAACCAACGATACAATTAGCTGATAGCTGAAATCAAGGACCTCCTGGAAAAACATATAAATGGGTAGTATCTTCACTCGTTCAGCTATGCGCTATTTCTTGACTTTCGCAACATACCAACGGTAATTCGTTGCCTATGCCCTTTTATTTATTGTAATTCATTGCCTATGCCTGATGCAGCCATCCTGTATAGATGTGTTTTAATTATTGTTATTATCATTATCATTATCGTTGACGTTATCGTTATCGTTATCGTTGTCGTTGTCGTTATTGTCATTGTTATTTTTAGGGGACTTTATATTTGAGTAAGAGCACGAGATCGAGTGCGAGAACGACTTTTCAATTCTAGTTTGCAGGCTTCACATTATCACATCACATACTCATTTCATCCCATGAGCTACCCTCTCTGCCTAAAACCAGCATGAACAGCGAGGACCCTGGAAACGTCACTAATTTGAAAATCGAAAATCGTACTCGTACTCAATCTCGTTCTCGTAGTCCAATCTAAAGCTCCCTCTTATTAAGATTTAATTTATCAGGTGTGATATGAAACGCTAAATGATTTTAAATTTCTACGCTTCTCGACAGGACAACAGCGGGGCAACACCCCTTTACTTTTCAGGTAAGAAGCTAAAAAAAAACTGGAACTTTTAATTTCTAAATTGAGTATCAGTACTAACACCTGGGAAATCACTCTCAATTTAATTGAGCCTAGAGTTAATTACATCACCCCCATCCAGGTCTCTCGTCGAATCACGCTGTAGTAATGAACCATACTACTTTTGACGATGGAAGGAAACTATTCTAACTGGTTTGTTATGTTTTGCTTTCTTGTAGCGCAAGAAGGTCACTTAACCTGTTTGATGTGGCTTGCAAAGCATTCTGGTACGGCTCATAATGACATGACTGTAGATGGTATGACCGCTACCCACGCTGCGGCTTTTGAAGGTCATTTGGAGTGTATGGCATTTCTTCTAAGCTCCGCTGGCTGCAGTGCGCTGGCTCGGGATAGGGCGGCCAATACACCTCTGCACTATGGTACGAAAGCAGATTCAAGATTCAAATTGTTCGTAAGGTGAAAGCGGTTTGCATACAGGCACGTTTAATTTCAAACTGAAACTGACTTCACCACACCAAGAATCTGTGCATTAAGGGGAATTTCCACATCTCCTTTCGTAACTAGGGAAGTTCATTTCTTGTCAGTGAAAGAGTAGCTTCTGGTAAATCAATCCTATATTTTTGTTTCCTTTTAGCGGCAGCTTACGGTCGCCGTTCTTGTGTTGAGTGGCTTATAAGTAATGTCAACAGTGTGGGCAATGAGAGAAATAAATTCGGGTCCAGTCCGCTACATGTAGCTGCACAAAACGGTCATGTAGAAGTGGTCAAGCTACTAATGCGTGGGTGAGTGCTGCCTTCATTCCGCCATGCATTCCTTTTCTAATGTTATGGGTGTTGTTGTTGTTTTTCTTGCTGCTGCTGCTGTTGTTGTTGTTGTTGTTGCTGTTGCTGCTGCTGCTGTTGTTGTTTTCAGTGTTACTACTGTTGTTATTGTCGTTGTTGTTGGTGTTAACCCGTTAGTAGGTTGGACTTGATCGGTTCGGCTTTAAGGGTTAAAATCCTTGGCCGGGGTTCTTGAGCTGTGTTCTTGGCTAAGGCACTCTCCCAGTGCTTCTGTCCAGTTAACTGACTGTATATTTTTCCTCTTCACACATTCCGAAGTGGTGCAGCGATCAAACTTCGCGACAGACTGGGAAGAACTGCTTTTAACGTGGCCATTGAGAGTGGGAACGAGGCATGCGCGCACTTCCTTTACCAGGTAGGTAGTTACAGACAGAAGTCTGAAAGTTTATATTTTTAACCCAAAATATTTATCATATCGTAATATCGTATCATATTTTCTTTCAGCCTTTTTCTTCTGTCGTCCAGTGCTAGCTTTGCAGAAGGAGAGAACAGCAGAATATGCCCTCAATCTAATAATTGTTTACTGGTGCTGTGTAATTTTCTCAAAAACATATTGAAAACAAGTCATGTTTAAGCAAATTTCCAAAGCAAAACCAAAAGATCGGATGGACGTTTTTTACATGGCTTGGTTAACTGAACTTTTTTTCCATATCTATAGGCAGAGACTAACAACATCGAAGGCGTCAATGGTTTAATCTCTGAGAAACACAGTCTAAAGCGAGTACGCTTTGAGAGGAAAGCCATCGAAAGGGATTCTGAGAGCCCATATGCTGAACGACAATTAAGTCATTTTACACCGTATGACAGATTGTTAGATAAAGAGCGTAGGATACGCAAACCGTACTCCTTATACAGGAATAGTGCGGAGAGCGGCGTGTTGCTTAACCATCGCAACAATCTTCGAGTAGAAAACGACAGAGGCAAACTCCCCTATGAAAGATCACAGATCGACGAAACGTGCATTGCCAATTTGTCCAAAGGACGCGATTCGGGTTTCGAAGACTTACAAATGCAGAATTATGCGACGAGTAGTAGCTTGTTACCTTGGTCACGTGTTTATAAAATGACGCAATCAACAGAATCATTACCCAATTCCTATCAACCTAAGGTTTATGGTTCCTATTCCCTCTCGGATTCGTATGGCCGCGGTGATGTATCATCCGAACGGCATCATTACAAGGTAAGATGGTTTCTATAGAATGAAACGACGGAAGGTATTGCTAACCCCTCCTATCATCTGACCCCGCCCACTTAAGCTCAATCTAAGCTGCTTCGATCCCAATCCCGACCTGTATGGACCTGTATGCACTGGCCATTTGGCCATCGCGCTTTTGAACGGAAATAGAAAGGGAACTTGTTAGCCGTTCATGAACTGAATAAGCTTTCCATTGGAAACAAGACTACGAAAATAGACATAGAATAAAAATAAAACTTTCAGGTAAAAAGCTGTTAAAATTGAGTCTTAACGTTTTCGATCTGTTTGATCATCATCATCAGAATGAAATAATATGCATACGCTCAGTGTTCTTATAGTTAGGTAATAACAGGTAATGCCAGTTATGTAATACCTGTTCCCACGGGGAACAAGGTGAGGTCCAGTGATTGCACTTGTTTGTTTAGTTCTGGACGGAAGCGTGCGATGTAGAACGCTTCTTTTATTCTCCTTTTTAATCATGAATGGGCAGTGGTTAAAACTTTCCACGAGATCTTGTGGTTAGGGTGTTTTCTGATGTGCTTGGCTGGCTCCGACTGCTTATTGACATCTGAATGTTCATCAATTACTCTCATCGGTGAAATGTATATAGACATAGAATAAGTTCCTTTGACCTTCAGTGATCTCCTGTGTTAGATACAAACTGAATACCGAACACGGTGAACTACATGCATATTCTGATTGTCCTCTGTTTAAAACAGCTGACAAGTTTCCAAAATCATTCCCCGGAAAAAGAGAGCACATCGTTTCTTTCCAGATTTATTTCCAGGAGAAAGGACAAGGTATCTCATGGCTAATTATTAATGTCTCGACTTTTTGTTTCCTCCAACAATTATTTTTTTACATTTTTAGAGTTGATCACACCAAAACTGAGTTAGTGTATCTTGCTAGTTTGCCAGGTAGCCCTGTGTGACTCGTCAAAAGAAATTAAAAGAATGCAGTTACGAATAGCCTGATGGTAAAACTATTCTGACTGTGTTTAGCTACAAGCAATTTTTTTTAGTTACAATGCAATCCCGAAGTTCTCACTAAACTACTTTCACCAGTCTTTCCTCTTTCGTAGCACAATAATCTGACACAGAATTACCCTATCAGTCAACTGAGCTTAGATTTGAGAGTATATAAAAAATGAGATACAGCTTATCTTATCATCTATTTTACAGGAGCTCTTCCCAGCTGAGGTCGTTAACCTTGATGACATCGTTAGTAACAATTCACGAAACGGTAATGTTTTCAAGCGACTCTACAGATTCTCCAAACGGAAAGTGACCAGGTCTTCGAGCTTTGCGATAGAGAGTTTCGCGGATGGCGTTCAATTGACAAGAAAAAATAGCTTTGTGGTTTCTGGGAATGATGACTTTTTGTCCGGTTATACAAACGATCAGCCCAAAGACTCAGTCTTGCACCAGGAACAAGGAGAAATACTGACCCCTGAAAAAACTCCAAAGGAATTTTCGACGACTCTGATATACAATACACGGAGTGATTCTTCCAAAAACGAAGGGAAGTTGAGAAAGATGCAAAAACGGCTCGCGAATGAAGCTAAAGATCCCAGTAATTCTCGCGAAAACTCACTCATTTGGTGACCGCAAAGGATTATGGTCTCCACGTAGATTCAGCATGCATTGCGCGTGCAGTAATTAAGGGTTAAGGGTATTTATATAACCTTTATTTACCCTCGGCAGTGTTATAGCACAAGTGCTAGTGTAGTGGGGCCGAGCAACCAACTGAAACAAACAATTGTTAAGAATCCCTACTGACCGGAGGCAAACCAGTTGGCTATTTACAAGCGTGGCCGAGGATTTGAGCTCGAGGCTACTGAGAAACAAATCCAGGTAGTGGTCAGAGAGGGACTCGAACCCGGGAACGCTGCATTGCGAGTCCGACACGCTGACCACTCGGCCACGCTGCCTCCACAAGGGTAGACAGTGCTATCCATCTAATGTGTAATTATAGCTTAGTTGCCCAATAGGTGGCGATCTATTCCGTGGATGGTGTTACCTGTTCTTGAAAAAAAATGGGCCCAGAATTTAAATATGTCCATGCAAATGTTTATAAGGTAAATTAATTAAATAGCAGTGATATATAAAGAGTAATAGCTGGGCACGCATCAATATGAAATTTCTCTCGACAGCAAACCAGTGAGATACACAGTTGGACACGAGAAGAGTAATCCCATATCTACAAGCAACCATGAAAGACTTGAGACTGTGATTATTATAACGAGTTTATTTGCATATTATTATCTACAGTCAAGATTTTGATTGTGCAACCTTTATCCTCCCTATGTGGTATCTATATTATGAAACAATACCAACACACATGTGCGTGAAATATATAATCTACTAAACAATTAGATTATGAGCTCGAGATTTCCATATATCGCGTGATAGCTTCAACTATCACACATAGAAATCGAGAGCGAATAATCTAATTGTTTTAGTATAAATCTACTTGTCTTTCAAAAATTTAATCTAAATTCTCTTCAAAGACACTTCGAAAACACAAAGAAGAGGCCCCTAGCGCACGCTGCTATGCTACTCACTATCTACAGCAGAATAGATAGTGAGTAGCGTAGCCAATCAGAGAACGGCATTCGTGATAGAACGCTAGTAGATTTATACTAATGACCGATAGCCAAGGGGATGTTCTTCTTTGCTAAATTGACTAGCAACAGTTTCCTACACTTTTCCAAAAGCTATAGTCTGACGGCTAAATAAACACTACCACTGTTTATCAAGTGATAAAATAATAATAATAAAATACAATACACGGAGCGATCACTACAATACTACTACAATATTAATATCACACATATGCCCAGCCATTTGTGAACCAATAATATTCAACTTTATGGCACGATAGGTTACCATAGCCACAGCACAACCTCATGAAACACCCCTAATTTTAGCTTCAAGCGCTTACAACTCAAAACAGAACTCGGTTACCCTCATTTGTATTAGGGAGTTGCGATGAGGCTTTTAAGATGCAACGTTTTACAAAGTTTACAATCAATTCTGTCTGCCACCTTAAACTTTCGAAACTACTATTATCCTCCTTAAGTAAAAACTAATTACAAAGTATAGCGTCTTGAGGCAACAATCTACAACTTTTTAAAACACCTGCAATCTATATAAATATGTGTGTGGTGTGTTTTAGGACAATCCCTAGTTATTTTGTAACTAACAGGCTTTTCTTTCTGTCAGCCTTGAAAGAAGTTTAGGTTCATCCTCGGTGTAAAAACCTCACAGCTGACGTCACGATAAAAGTGAAATAACTTTTATCGTGATGTCAGTTGTGAGGTCTTTACACCGAGGATGAGCCGAAATTCAGGGCTTATATTAAAGCGACCTCAACAGTACAGATTGTTGAGGTCGCCAAACGAAAAATATAACAATAGGGTTAACTGTTTAGCGTATCTGATTATTATTTTATTTATTTTCTTTTTTTCTTTGGCTATCGTAACCGTATAAACAACAAAATATGAACTGACTAACATATAAAAGATGATCGACTTTTTAGCGTATGCGGTACTGGCGGCCAAATAACAACATTTTTGAGATACAAATGTAAATTTTCCTTTACTTTGACCTCGTCTGACACTTGTGGACCTCGTCTGACACGGTTGTCTGTCCTGTTGGAGTTTGGCCCTGATTCAGTCTTATTTCGTAACACATTCCGAACCTGAGCACTGCCTCTGCCTGCAGTTTTAGTTACCGATTCCAGGCTTCTCCCTTCGCTTCTTTGCAAACATGGCAGCCATTACTGATATACAAATTTTTACCAAAGTTCCGAGTGGCGTAATACAGAGAACAAAATACTCAATTTTCAAATTTCATTTTCAATAATTCTAAAAACAATCATCAATCATTATTTATTTTGCAAATGGATATCATCTACAGTTCATTAAAGTCATAAAAACATACAAAATTAACTAATCTACTTTTTTGCTGTTTACTGACTAAATCCATTTCTCCTAACAGTTTACTGACTAAATGGCCTTTTCTAAGCTGTTTACTGACTTGAGCTATACCCCATTGACACCCTTCTTCTTAACTATAACAGCAGTCAGTATAGAATACTACATATCTCAGCTAACAGTTAAAAACGTGGCCAGCTCTCAGCTATAAGTTAAACCACACCAAAGCACGCTTAGTAAATTTTATTCACTGCTGCTTCCCCCTATTTGTAAATAACATAAACAGCAACGCTAGCCCGCGGTAGACAAACCCCATGGCAAACAAAACTCCCACGCATGTGCTGTAATTATCCAACGTGTATCCATTCCTAGTGGACAGCCGGTGGACATATAGCGCTAGGACGTCTGGGTAACGAAGAGCTTCTTTTTCGAACAACGCTTCCAAATACCAGCGACAGTAGGATAGATTGTACAGCAACGGCCCAAAAAATGAGTAGCCGTCCATTTTACACAGCGTAGGAGAACTGCCTGCAAAAATGTGTTCATAACGAAACAGAAATGAGTTTAAACGAGCTACGTTACGCTCTCCGCATCTTGAAAAGTGTAGCCTTAATTTTTCAACTTCGTCATTTGCAATCCGTGTTAATCTTCTCCATGCTTAGCCATCCTTGTTCCTTTATGCCGGACTATTGTTATCTCTTTGGCGTTTTTCTAGCTTAGTTAACCACTATTTTCAGTTTTCCTTCAATTTAAAAGCTAATGATGTGCGTGGCCAAAATAACTCAAAATACAGTGACTGAGCCCTTTTAAGTAAACAGACGTCGTTTTGCCAGCTCAGTTCTTCCCGCGCTCGAGGAGGGTCTCTCTTGTTATTAATTCCACTAAAAACAGCAATTCCTTTAAAAAGTCTTTCGTGGTTTCGTCGACTTAATTGAACGCAGAATTGTGGTGAATTACTTCCGTTTAAATCCAGCCATACACGGGTGGATTAAATATTAAGACATTATCCTTCTTTCTTCTCTCCTTTTGTTCCTCCCCCCCCCCCCCCCCCAGAATCTAAAAAAGATATTCCAGCAATTTAATTTAATAGCCATTTTCATTGTCCATCCCTCTCCCTTCCTTCTTCCGTCCCTTTCCCACCCTCCCTTCCCCTTCCAATTTCATTATGTTCCTCATCTTTGCTTACCTGACACAAGAGAACAAATCAGCGCGAAGGTGACGGACGCCATTTGAGAGTTCTTAGGGTTGAAGATGGCGGATATACAGTATCCCACTCCGGTGCAGGCAAACTGAGCACCGAGCGTGGCGGCATAATGAAATCGAAAATAACCTGAAAAAGATTGCGTTGAATTACATGAATGCGTGCTAAGAATGCGTGGAACTAGCGATTCTTTTGCGTTACACAGATCTCATGCAGTTAGCTACTAATTCACAAGAATAGAGTCTATCTGTGGCACGACAACTTTTTGACAGTTGCCCGCGAAAAATTTATCATGCATGCAACTAGTCTTAAATCACGATGTTACCGAGAAAGATGACCAGAAAATAGCTGTAAGACAATACTCATTTTCAGTTTGAAATATTATTTTTCTTCCGCTGTGCACCATACAACAATAAGCTTACGAGCTCAAAAACATTATCCAAAGTTTAATGACGTGCTGCAAACAATTATTAGATGAGGTTTTTGTGATATCCAGAATAATGAAGATCGAGGTAGGGGTCATCAGCGGAAGCCGAATTATACATTGAACGAAAAAATAATGGAAGTCATGTTTTTGCTTCTTCACTGACGGCAAGCAACATAAAGCGTGCGAACTTCACATGATTACCCTTAGAAATTATGCACCGCGGTCATACACGATTACCCGTGACCTTGAGGGTCCTTGACATGATTATTGTATAATCTGCAGCTAGATGACGTAACAGGCGCTGATTTCAAAAAGTCACTGTACGCTTTCGGCCAAGCAGAAAAGAGATAGTGAGTTCAATGTATAATAATATTGCTAAGTAACTGACTTCCCCTGATAACGACAAGCAGCTGCTCAGACAAGTTGCCGTCTCATTTTTGACTGGACTGCCCCATTGTTAGCCGCGTGCACAATAACAAGGTCTGCATGCATGTATTTGTACATACCTCTTGGTGAGACCAGTGGGTACAGCAGGCTCAGGTAGACGAGGGGAGTGATAAGGATTATGGGAATCTGAGCGACGTTGACAGCCACGAAGTAGCTGACTCTGTTGACACCAGAGGCTGCTTCCCTGGAAAGGCCCATGGAATATTTTAGATTCATTTTATGCCAGAAATAAGACAATACAGTCCTATCGTAGTTCATGATCAAGTCAAAATGAGTCCCAAGATAAATAATTAAAGCATTACAATTAGAGAAAAAAAATCATTATTTTATTGCAACAAAAAATCTTTTCGTCCACTTAAAATTTTACATGAGCAAACTGAGAAACGTCTGTTGAATAAGAGGGATAAAATGATGATTTGCCAAAGGCGACAGCGTTATCGGAAAATACTTAGGAGTTAATTGTTCAATAGCAATGTGCGAAAAAATTCATATGTTGGCGCTTTCATGACGTATGTGGGTGAGATGGAGCATAAGATAAACCGCTGACTGGCACTGTGGGTCCAAGTACAATAATGATCTCAGTAATAGTTTGTACTGGTTAACAAAAGCAGAGAGTCTAACTTACCGCCAGAATGTAGCCCGATTGCTTCCAAAACACCTCAGCGATGATAACATGGCGGTCAAACCAATTGCTAGAGAGCTGAGAGTGACAAGCGTGAAAAACTCGTCGAGTGGAGCCTGATGACGAAAACAAAGTGACACAAACAAAAATTGTTTGCTTTTTTTTTTCAAAAATAATGATGACTTGTGCGGGAATATAAGAGGCACAGCCACGAAACGCGCATGCGTCAGTGTAAAGAGGTACTTTCCGTCACATCTATGAGCCTTGAGAGGCCACTACGTCGCTTGCATCTAAGTGTGAACACGTGACGCCGAAACATGCTCTGATTGGGTGTCAAACGTGGCATGATTGGTCATCAAACATTTGATGTTAGCACAAAGTTCAGCACACGAAATGGCAGAAAGATTGGACATTGAAGACTTCTTCAGAGAAATGGGCCATGACCTGTGTCAATATCCATACGCCTTTCGCAAAAGTGGTTTTACTTGTAGAATAACCATGAAAAATTGGCGGGAGCAAGACTTTCAGAGTCTTTCCGAGCGCGAAAGTTCGCGTCACGGTCTGCTAAACTTCAAATGTTTGATGACCAATCATGCAACGTTTGAGACCCAATTAGAGCATGTTTCGGCGTCACGTGTTCACGCTTAGATGCAAGCGACGGTATTGGTTGATCTCTTTACCCTTCCCATGACATCGATATTGGTGAAATTGAAAGGTTCATAGTTCACATATATTCATGACGAATATTTTCTTCTCCTAATCTCTGTAAGTTTGCAGTTTTAAAGACGTCGTAACTGTACACTAAGAATCAATTCAACCAGTATTAAAAAAGAAGCAGGCACTGGTATTCAATGCTTCGTTTGTACTCATCTGTAGCTGTAGGAGAGGTAATTTTAGGCTTCATATACAGTTGGCTAACCTCTTTTCTCAGAGCCCCCAGGGTACCCCCAGCAAGTAACACCAGGAATTGATCCAGAAGAAGAGAACGGGACAAGCGGAACTGAAGACGAATTTCACGGCGAAGGAAAGTGAAGAACTGGATCAAGAAATTGGGCATCGCTCGGTCTTGCTGATCTAGGAAAAGGAAAGAAACAGTAACCGTGCTTTCTTGCTAAGAGAGACTGACACTGACAGTGAAATCAATGTGATTTACTTCCAAGGCCAATCTACCACAGGGATCTAATACATGGGTCAGAAAATCGACGATTCTTTCCGGTATACATCGTGTAAGCATTATCATTATCATTATTAAAACCTAACTGAACTAATGATTTTTTTATGACCAGTATGTTGTTACTACTGCGTAATACCTTGGTTTTCTTTAATCAAAATGTCAGCTGAAGGGTTAAACGAAAGTTCCAACGTCACATCAGCTTGCCTCGTAACTGGGCTATCTGGAGCTCCAGTAGCATTCTCAACTCTTTCCGCACCCGCGCTATTTTGGGACGCGTACTGCTCCCACTGCTCGGGTAAAGAGGTAGACTCAGATTCCTTGCTGTCAAACATTCCACCAATCATGTCCATGTAGAAGTCTGCTGGGTTTACTTTATCGGGCTTATCAAAGCCAAAGCGTTCAAAATAGTTTTCTGCTCCAGGTACCGTTCCTTGAAAAACGGTTTTGCCGCCAGGGGCAAGGAAAAGAACTTTGTGGAATTTACCTGGAAACCATGCAAAAATAAACAAACAACCAAAATGTTGACGTAACAAAATAATACAAGTAAACAGTGAGCTAAAATAACCAGGTTTCCTAAACCATATGAAATATTGCCAGTTTAATCACGGCTTGAGAGCAGATTGAAACTTATTTAAATGAAATATGTAGCCGTAGACATATTTCCTTGACTGATGTCTAAAATGTTCTTGAAATCAAAAATACTCACTGAATATTTCGTATCTTGGCTGATGAATGACGCAAACAATTGTCAACTTTCTCTCTTCTGCGACCGCCTTCAAAGCATCTACAACCATCAAACTCGACGTGCTGTCCAGACCACTAACGAAAAAAACAGTAAATAACGCTCTCTAACACTATAACATCCCGTATGTAAGCTCAGTCGAGTACGGAACATCTCAGTTCCGGAGTTCCAAAGATCGTAAGTCACCGACATCAAAGATCTATACGCTGTATCGACCAGAACGAATTTATGAGTTACAGACTTGTTTTCCAAGGACTGTTGTTGAAGTTAAACGAAATAAAATCATTCGCATAAAGCTAATTGGATCCTAATTTTAGCAAGCAAGATCAGCGCCAATCAAAGCTGCAAGCAAAAACATGCGACAGACTCAAAGCACAGGAAACGCGAGTAAGACAAATGTTACATATTGGTAACCAGTTTGTCTAGATTGATTAGAACAAAGTTTTTAATGTATTGGAGAGCTAAACAAATGCGAATCAAAGCAGTTGCTCTAATTTATGTTACTTTATTGGTAATACGATTGAGAGAATATAATTATTATTACTATAATAATTATTCTCGCATTTTCATTGGTTTTCACCTATGATCTATTGGAAGACAGACGTACAGATGACGTCATTGACATATTCTTTCTGGTTTCTTTGTTATATAAAACAACCGAATTCCATGTTGCCGTGCGTCTGTTCAGTAACAGATCACAGAAGACGTCGTCAAAATGTGGTAAGAGGCTCGTGTGGCACTTTTTCGCTCTTAGCACATTTTGACGTCATCTGTGATCTATTACAGAAGCACGGCAATATAGAATCTATTTGTCAAACAATATAGAAGTGCGGAATCTTTGACTATTTGTTTACCATATCTTCCTAGTTTTAGTTGCAGACTCTGAGACCTAACTCTTCTCGTTCCGTATTAATAATCAATAACATTTATGGCGCTGTACCTTGTGGGTTCATCAAGAAAGAGTAATGTTGGATCAGTCACCAGTTCCATGCCAATGTTAACCCTCTTCCTTTGACCTCCAGAAATACCTCTTGATTCCTAGTAACAGGAAATAACCTTTCAAGATAAGCTAAAAACCGACAATAACCTTTATGCATATGGTTATCCAACGTGCACATCAGATATATATACATAGTGATAAGTATCTCTATTAAGAAATCACAAAAAAATAAAATAGTTATGCAATGCTTTCTCGTGGCATACCATGGAATATCCCACGAGTCACTTGCATTTTAACGGTACACACATGAGCCGTAATTAGGCCAGCGCACATACCAAGAAAATACAATTGACAAGTGGGACAATTTTTTTTAATTTTTTTAAAATAATACTAGTGAGCAGCACTTCAGCAACAGATCTTGTCAACTTGCTTTATTTTCTCCGACCGGTTTCGTCTGATCATACAGACTTCATCAGGGAGTTTGAACAAGATACATAAAGGAACTTATTTTATACCTATTCTTTAGAGTACAAATCACGTTCCGACTAGGGTGTGAACAGCAAAAAACACCTACAAAATTGCGTGCAGGATATGACTAAAATCCTGCGAATGTGCAATGTTTAATTTTGGGGCTCACGGATTTAACGTTAAATCCGTGAGCCCCAAAAAACGTTTACTTACATAGATGTGCTAACGTATTGGTAGATTTATAACTAACAATAGAACTAAGGTTCGGTAAATGCTTAAGAATAACTTTTTTGATTCCAACATGACTGCAGTTAAACGTGGATTTGAACACCACTGTCCTATGTCTAGATAACCGACCAGGCTTAGAGAAACATCTACTCCTGTTACTATAGTTTATCTCCCTGAAAACGGGTAGTAAAAACCTAGCTGGATAACCCCGAAGGCGTAAGCGCTTCCAGAATAGTTGACGTGTCTCATCGAATGAGCGAAAAGTCGAGCTATTTCTGGCGTAACGCATGAGCTCGCCTTTGATAAAAGCTTTCTTGTTGCTAGCGGGGTGAAATGACTCATATGGTATATACAGATACTTGTTAAGCGGTTTCTGAAAAGTAGAGTATTGCAGTTTGTTTATGACAGAATCTTTGAAAAGTAGCAAGTCTAGAAAGGAAATCTTAGAATCGCTAATTTCGTAAGTTATCTTAATGCGTTCATCCTTAGTATTAATGGCACTGAGAAATTCAAGGAGGGTCTCCCGAGGGCCTTCCCAGATGACAAAAATATCATCGATAAAACGCTTGTAGAGGGTTAAATTTCGAGAATACAATTCAATAATATCCCTCTCGTGATAATATATAAAAGCGTTTGCGGCTGTAACCGCGAAGGGAGTACCCATGGCGATACCAAACGTTTGATGGTATATATCGCTACTAAATTCAGATTTAAGGAAATTATTTTCAAAGATTACACGAGTTAACTGAACCAAGAGAGGTGTTTGCGCTACCTTGCCCTCTCTAAGCAAGAGGTCAAGAGCAATAATTGCTTTCTTTGTGTCAATGTTAGGATAGAGTGATGACACATCCGCCGTAACAAGAAGGCAATTTGCGGGTAGCTCAACTTTCTCTAAACATTGGATCAGTTCACCCGAGTCACGCAAAACCGTAGGCATAGTAATGTTTGGTTTGACTAATTCGTCAACAAAAATACTAATGGGCCTAGTGATATAAGAGTGAGAAGCCGCGATAGGCCTCCCAGCTATAGGTGACTTATGAATCTTAGGAATAATATAAAATTTAGCAGGATCGATACTCCTAGGACTGTCGTCTAGGCTACGGAGGAACTTGAGAGAGTTGGGTGGTAAAAATCTAGAGTAACTATTTACAAGTTTATCTCTGGTCTCAATTACCTTTTGACGTCTAAATGTCCAGTCATCTTTTGTGACTTTAGCATACGATTTAGTGTCATTGAGGTGTTTAAGAGTCTCTTTTTCTACCCAGTCTGTGGATACGAGAGCAGGTCCGAGGTTTTTGTCTGTGGCTAAGACGCGAACCGTGGGGTTTTCCTTGAGCTCGCGTAATCCTCTCCGTTCGCCAAACGTCAGATTGTTTGTCCAACGCGGCGGGGTCTGGTTAAAGGTCTCCAGTAGCTCTAGACGGATTTTATACAGGTTTTCTTCGAGGTCAGGATCTTCCCGAGGCGGATTCCATCCTGTTTTAACGTACAGTTTAGGATTGAAGTCCGGGTCATCAGGTTGATCAGCAAATTTGTAATGCAGACGGACGCTACGACAGAAATCCTGTATTTGATTGTCAAAAACACAAACGGCAGGCGGTCTAAGCGTAGGTCTAAATTTAAGACCTAAGCCAAGAGTTCGTGACTGCTCTGGGGTGAGAGTGACATTTGAAAGATTGTGAAATTCCAAATTCCGTGGTAAAAGGTCCAAAATCGGTTTTTTTGCCATTTTGTCAAGCCATTTAGAGTAACTGTCTCTCGCATCTATTTTACGACGCCGTTTCCGCGGCCTTTCCCGTTTTTTGATTTCTGGCGACGAGAAACAGAGGGAGAGCGGCTATCAGAAAACCTGACATTGGGTTTTTTGGGCTGTCTCCGCTGTTTAGATCGACTTCGTCTCCCTTGTGCACTTTTGGCTGCGGGCGAGGGGTTACGCGGGTTACGGGCATCCTGGCTCGAATCTTGACGGCGTTGTTGTTTCCGATTTCTGGAGCTTGATCTATTTTTACCACGGCTTTTGGAATTTTTTCGGGGCGGTGGAGCTGTATTTCCTGGCGGAGAAGCTGGGTTGAGCTTAGAAACTTCCTGTCGCACGGCACGTTGCACCATGTCGCGGACAGACTGTTCGTTAATGGTAAATTGGGTATCCATTTGCTCTGTTCTTTTGGCCTCTTTAGAAGCTTTTTTAATGTTCTCCGCTACCCGTTTAGAAGCTCGTGTTGCGGCACACTCGAAATAGAAGCTGTCGGCGAAACATTTTGCCGACTTGACATATTCGTCTGCTTCGGTGTTAAGAGAAGAATCACTAGATTGAAAGGAATTCCTCCAGGTCTCAATGGCAGTGAAGACGCTCTTCTTCTCTTCAGCGCACCGTACTTTTGCTAGCTGTTCTTCAGTTTTTAGGGAGTCGATAGTGGCGTCTAGAAGCTTTAATTCAGCTTCTTTGGTGATGTTGTTGAATATTTCTTGAAGAAGCTGGGTATTACGGCCTTTAGCGGTTACACAGCGAATCTTCAAACCACTGGGTACCTTCCCGTTGCTCTTGTTGGATTCAAGTCTCTGTATGCGTTCCTGTAGACCATAAAGCTGATTTTCAGCCTCGATGAAGCTACGGACAAGATTTTTTAGCACGCGTTGAAAGTGGTCATCGATCCATATTTCGGATTCAGGTGATTCTTCGGCTGTTGTCGCTCGATGATCTTCTACGACCTCCTCACGCGCCTGACTTTGTCTATCTGTAGATTCTTGCCGTTTTTTAAGTTTTAAAGCACTTTTGGTCATCTTGAATCCAGAGCGATCTGAAGTGTTGCTGAACATATTGTGGCTTCTGCTAGCTGTGACTTAGACAATTTTTTTAAAATAATACTAGTGAGCAGCACTTCAGCAACAGATCTTGTCAACTTGCTTTATTTTCTCCGACCGGTTTCGTCTGATCATACAGACTTCATCAGGGAGTTTGAACAAGATACATAAAGGAACTTATTTTATACCTATTCTTTAGAGTACAAATCACGTTCCGACTAGGGTGTGAACAGCAAAAAACACCTACAAAATTGCGTGCAGGATATGACTAAAATCCTGCGAATGTGCAATGTTTAATTTTGGGGCTCACGGATTTAACGTTAAATCCGTGAGCCTCAAAATTAAACATTGCACATTCGCAGGATTTTAGTCATATCCTGCACGCATTTTTGTAGGTGTTTTTTGCTGTTCACACCCTAGTCGGAACGTGATTTGTACTCTAAAGAATAGGTATAAAATAAGTTCCTTTATGTATCTTGTTCAAACTCCCTGATGAAGTCTGTATGATCAGACGAAACCGGTCGGAGAAAATAAAGCAAGTTGACAAGATCTGTTGCTGAAGTGCTGCTTACTAGTATTATTTTAAAAAAAATTGTAATGGAGAAGCAGACCACTGTTTGTTGGCTTCACGAATACTTTAGTTTCAATACGAGGCGCTCTGTTTAGGAGTTGAGTACCAAGAAAGGGAAGCATTTCATCATTTTCGACCAACCATTTTAGAAACAACTGGTCTAATTCCGAGTATGATTTGAACATTTCAAAGCAGGACCTTATTGATCTTTTGGGTGTGGCCACCAAGGGGCAGCTTTTCCAATTTAATGGATCCCTGTATGAACAGATCGACGGAGTAGCGATGGGGTCCCCCCTTGGGCCCTTGCTAGCCAACGTATTCATGTCGTCTATTGAAGAGAAATTAGATGTTGAGGGCAAGCTGCCACCTTACTATCGTCGATATGTTGACGACACACTCACTGTGATGCCCGATTTGTCTACAGCTAGGGACTTTCTTAACACCCTCAACCACGCTTACCACACCATCAAGTTCACTATGGAGGTCGAAAATGATGGAATGCTTCCCTTTCTCGGTACTCAACTCCTAAACAGAGCGCCTCGTATTGAAACTAAAGTATTCGTGAAGCCAACAAACAGTGGTCTGCTTCTCCATTACCACAGTCATGTCGATAATAGGTACAAGCGCGGACTATTGACAACTATGCTCGATCGCGCACATCGCCTGTCTTCGTCATGGTCCTACTTCACTGAGGAGTGCGAACGACTGAAGTCTGTTTTCTCTAAACTGAAATATCCCAAGCACCTTGTTGACTCCACTGTCAAAACCTTCCTAAATTTAAAGGTCGCTGACCAGCCCTCATTACGGTCCAGATCTACGACAGAAAACACTACTCGGGTTGTCATACCCTTTAAAGACCAGGAGTCTGCTAATATCGTGAAGACACAGTTAAAAGATCTCAGTGTGAAGCTGCAGACTAGTGTTCAACCGGTGTTTACGAGCCGCAAGATTGCCCAGGAGTTCCCGACAAACGAACCTAAGCCTCAGCTCATTAATCAACAATGCGTTGTGTATAACTTCAAGTGTGACCAGTGCGATGCTGGTTATGTCGGTTACACCCGTGGCCATCTGTTCGTACGCGTTGATGGACATAGAAGCAAGACCTCGTCAGTACGCAATCACTATGATAATAGACACGCCGGCAGGATTCCGGATGACCTTCGCCATTGTTTTAGCGTGTTGAAAAAATGCCACAACAAGTTTGATTGTCTCATTAATGAGATGTTACTCATTAAACAATTACGACCGTGTTTAAATGTACAATCAGACTCAGTTCGCGCTAAAGTCTTCGTCTAACTTATGCAAATTAGTAACTCTGAACTCTTAGTTACTCTTGAAATCGCATATTTAATTAGTTTCCCTTGACAATGGCGCCAAGATGTCGCCGAAACGTCGGATTTGTCTATCGTTAGTTTTTGCCTGTATATATTATTATTATTATTATATAATAATAATAATAATAATAATAATAATAATAATAATAATAATAATAATAATTACGGTTTATTAGCATTTCACTAAGCGTGGCTCTTCTATGCTAAGACCTGCATACAGTAATAAAGAAATTGAATCCAGCTATATTAAAAATATTTACAAACTTGAATAAAGAAAAGGAAAACAAGTCTCAGAATTACTCAAATTCGGCTTTCGCAGAGGAAAAATAAAGGCTTTTAGATTTCCGCAGGAGTCCCTCAGTGTCAGTGGTGTTTTTAATGTCCTTAGGCAAGCTGTTAAACAAGCGCGCTGCGCAGTCCTAAAACGTGCCAGGGAACTGAGGTGCTACCATTACGCACTATAATAAGATGCCCTTAAAGCGCTTTTCACTACAGAATACCTCATCGCCGATCTTTGTATTCTTGACGCCTTTGAGATCGAGAAGCTGTAAAACCTGTTAAAGGGAAGAAAGTGTATTTGTTGAAAATGAAAAATTGCCAATAATGTACTATTTGGCACAGTGCCATAATCAGCGTATAACAAAGACTGCTTGTGTACCATCATTCAGGACTGAACAGCGTCCTAACTAAGTGCTCACATGCACATTAAACACCGTCAAAAGCTTTATCTATATTGTTACCTCCTGAATTCGTCTCCTCTTTTCTTCATTTGAAATCGTGGACGGGAGCCTGAGATTTGCTTGATAAATTAACACTTCATTTACCGTTAGCGATCTGTGCATCACATCTTCCTGGAGAGTAAATTGACCAGTTTGGTGACCAAAAGGCAATAAAGTGAGCTTATAGACCGCATTGCTTCTGGTTATTGTGTGTCGTGCCCGAAATCTGGGTCAGGGATCGATTAGACAAACGTGATACAGACTTCAATACACTGTACGTTCTTGTGGTGTATTTCACTCAAAACCCCAAATTGAGTCGGTGATATTGTGGCGAATTCTGTTTAAAGCTCTTCCTCAGTCTTATACCAAACTGCAAATTTATTTTAAAAAGTAATTTGCCCACTTGGTAGGAAATAAACGTTCTCTTGCTGCCCATATCTAACGACCCAAGAAGACTAAGTGAATGCGATCATCGCTTTATGTTTTTTGAACCAAATGACAACTTATTTTATTTGTTTTTATTATCATTATTAGAAAGAAGAATGGAACTTTGCTCCTCCCACCGCAGCTCAATTCAAGCAATAAGCAGATCGCGTGTCACAAAAAACAACCACCATTTCACTTACATTTTCTCCGAATAACTCACTTCCACAATCTTCTTGCAACAGTAACTTTATAGCTATACTAGGGCAGTTAAAATAGCAGTCATAGAACAAAGCACAAACCTGTGGGACAAATCCAGTAATGTTTCTATAAACACCCAAGTCGTTGACTTCTTTGTCGTTAATGTAAAGACGACCACCACGTTTCTGAGAACAAGGAAATAGCATTACTTCTCCTACATACATACATAAATACATTACTTTATTTACCTTCGGATTTCAGAGTAGCTTATGCAGCTAATATCTCCGAGCATTTAACCATCAGATGAGAGATAGACCACCACACCGGGAACTATGTCTCCTACTCTTTTCGATCAGTGCGTGGGTTCAGGACGTCTCCCAGAATTAATTATGAAGAGTTGTGAGACGGGGCCTACGGTTTATCGTCCTTATCCGAGAAGACTAGAAAGTCTAACAATTTACAGATGTCATTACAAAGGCAGCACTTTCTCCTCAATGTAAATGGCCCGAACTCAACAGCTGGCAAAATAAATTGTTTGAAAATGCAGTCCAAAGAATTCAAATCATAAGCTCTATTATCATTCGATGCATTTTTGTCGTCATTGTCATTCGCCGAGAGCCCACCACGTGACCTGGACATAACTGCCTACAAATAATGATCTGGTCATGCGTAGTACGGTCTAAATGTGTTTTGCTGTAAATCATTATTATTTTTTTATTTCTGTTTATTTGCCTTTTTACCCAATATAGTAATTATTTATATATGTTTCAATGTATGGCGAGGTGACCTCCAGAAACCATCAGGCTTTTAGTTGAGGCCACCTCGTACGTAAAAATACGGTTACATAGATAGTGCTACAAGGTGCGGCTTTGCCAGTTAAGTAATTATTTTATTAAAAACTCTAGCAGTTTTTTCTTAAAATTGGGAAAACTTGACAAAGAAGTGCTTGTAACAGGAAGGGAATTCCAGATATTTGGACCTCGGTAAAGAATTGTGAATTTTTTTTCCGATTAGTCCGGCAGTGATGCACGCGATAATTATTGGCTGTTCTGGTGCTATAGCCATGAATTTGACTGTTTGTAAAAAACAAGTTGAAAAACAAGGGAGGCAACAGGTTGTTATGATAACAGTACATAAATTTAGCTATTTGAAACGTGTTTATTTGATAAATACCTAAAATTCTTAATTTGGAGAATAAAGGAGCAGAATGTGCTCTATAATCTGAATTCAGTGGCGGATCTAGGGGAGGGGCCCGGGGGATCCGCCCCCCCCCCCCTCCCCCCTTCCCTTATTTTGGGTAAAAGAAGAAGAAATAACAGAAGGAAGAAAAGCCGGCAGGGCAAGTAAAACAAAACCGGGGGCCCCTCTTAGCTCAATGTATGGATCCGCCACTGGTAATAGCTCGCACAGCCCGTTTTTGCAAACAATCATATTCTGCTTCCGCGCAGATCAATGCAAGGTTTTGATCTGCTCGCCATTGACAAATCCTGATATTTTGGTTCTATTACTGGAGGGTTTCCGGGCGAGGGGAGAGAAAGTAACAGAAAAGATTGGTATGGGAAGGAGTCTTGTGTTTCAAAACTGGGTTTCCGTTTGAAAAATTTCAAGTTTAAATAAGAATACCTCATGGCGACTGGTCTTCGACACAAAATCAATATAATAAAGAAAACGAACAACACCATACAACCATCGTCGATCTTACCCCATAATATGCCTTTCCACACAGCGTGTTAAGTAGGGTCGTTTTCCCGGATCCCGAGGGACCCATGACAGCGGTTACTTCCCCAGGAAGCAACTGACCCGTGACGCCTTGAAGAACATCCTTCTTTGTCTGTTGAATATAATTACACATAAGGCCACTAGAGGATAGGTCCGTATTAGTGTGCGAACAACTTGTAAAGTTGTAACCTAAAGGCTAAAAAAAAAAGATAGGGACTTTAAGCAATGACGACGGCGACGCCGGGGACCACGTCCAGTAAAATTTAGTTTTATATTTTATCTTCGAATTTCGCAGTTGTATAGATTTGTTCGGTGCACTTATCTGTCTCAGAACTTACTCAAGCTAAATGTGTAATGCCAGCGTTGAATTCCAAATTAAAATACGACAAATTAACCGCTGCCGTTTGCATTCTCCAAAATACGTAGATCTAGAACTTGATCGTTTCACGTTCTTGTTTTGCAGGGGACGGCTAAGAAATGTACCAAGAATTATAACGCACGTGCACAGCCATTGTTCTACTCATTAAATCTTTTGCTTGGTGGCGTTCTCGTTGCCATTGCCGTCGTGGTTTGCTTAAGGTCCCTATCGTAGTGTGTACTACGACTTGTTGGGCCGATTTACCCAAATTTGATCAAAAAAAGTGCACGTAAATAAAACTCAGATAAATACTGATCATTCTGTTGAAAACCAAAAGATTTACAAATCTGTCCGATTTTCATGCAAGCAAATACATCTAATCGACAATTGTCGCGTGTAACTTGGCTTGCTCGAATGAGCGAGTTAGTACAGCACACAAATCGTAGTGCGTAAATTAGACGTAACACACCGCTACAACGTAAAATCTAAATATTATGTCAGCACTTTTCAAGACCCAAAACAATTAACGTAAATAAGATATCTCCCTTGATAGCAAAGATCCGGAGTAAACATTCATGTAGGGACCCTAACTTCCAATGTCCTAGGGACCTTAACTTCCTAGGACTTGGGGACCATCACTTCCAAGGACCTAGGGACCCTAACTTCCTGGGACCTCGGACCCTAACGTCTTAGGACCAAGCGACCCTCACTTCTTACGATCTGGGGACCCTAACGTCCTAGGACTTAGAGACCCTTGCATTCTTGGAACTAGGGACCTTAGCTTCCCCACTGCTGCCAGCAGAATTTTACCTTCTTGAGAACGAGGCTGAGATTTTCAAAGCGGATGGTAATGGTTTGCTTCTTAGGCGACGCTCCTTCTCGATATTTTTCCACCATAGTTAAAAACGAAGCCATGCGCTTTAATTTGTCTTGAATTTTGAATTTTGGTTTCTTAATCTCATGACATCGCTGTACCACATGACGTTGAAACAGAAGCGTGAGTCGTTCCTCGTGGTTAAAACAGTACATAAGCAACAACATCAGCCCCAGAATTACTAAGATTAACACGATGCCAGCCACGGCACTCTCTGGAGCTGAAGAACCCTTCTTGCATATAGAAAGAAACTGAAAAATAACAGCGGTACATTGCATATTAATACATGAAATTATGTCATTGAACTAACGTGAGTTCCACATTGAGGAAATATTGGTCGAGTTCTTGGTGCAAGTTTATGGACCGAACAACAGGCGAGGTCCAAAAGATTGCGAAAAAAGAACGCGACTTATATTCGCAAAAACGGACCACTAGCTCAATAAAGTATTTATTATATATAAGAGCTCTAATAAAACTCTGCTCATAGATTAATACGTACTTTCGATCCATTCGCGCGCTAAAATTAAGGATTTATCTTCGTTTTTGGGTCGCTCTAAAGAAGTTGATCAAACTGCAATTTACTGCCAAATAGGAACGTAAAGAGTTTCCACTCAACAATGTTTCGGGGAATGTTCATCATAATTTTAGCAACTAAAACGCATATGGCACCAAAATTTAGTATTAATGCAATGCTGGTGCTTTATCGCTATTTATACACCACTGAACAAATGCTTCTGGTCATAATAGTAGAACAGTGATTGCTGATGATCACCAACGGTTTGTGCAACCACTAAACTTCTACAGCTTCGACGACTCAAACTCTTCAGGCTAGTATTTTAAGAGTCTCAAATGACCAGTCTCTTCAGAGACAAGTAGACCAGTAGCTAACCTCTATTTAGCGAGAAAATTGTGTCATTTTTTTCGCAGTTCAATCAGACATCTTCCCGTTTTAACACCACACGCCTTTACGCTAGAGGTGATAAATCCGTATACAATGGAATTCCGAGTTTTCGAATCAACTAGGGGAATGTTAATTGGTCAGACAAAATAGGTGGTTGGAAAACTCGAGCGTAAAGTCCGTAGGACGGAGAACTATTGGGATTAGAATATTGGGAAAGGAACGTCAAGTAAGCGAAATGCTAGTTCCTGATCGAAAATCTGGCCCTAAGACGTCAATGTTTTTGTCTGTTGGACACAACATGACAGCATACTAAAAAACCGTAACAGAAATTTGTTAACTTTTTGGTATTTTTTGAGCTTTGCCATTTGCACATTCTGTGGGGGTAAAAGAATGTACTTTTTTGATCGCAGTATCCAAAACAAACATGGCGTCATGTGTCGTGGTTTTCCACTAGACAATAAAATTCTTTAAAGAGTTCGAAATGGTAAGCTATAAGCATCAAGAAGACTCGCCCGATGGTACTGTAAAGAAGAGATAATGGCTTAGAAGCAATGATATCTTCCTTCGAGTTGCAAGAAAGTCTGAATCAAAGATCTTCCTGAATACAAGAAAACCAAATCTGCGCTACGGAACACTGCGGGCAAGTATAAAATGGACTTTGTCGTCTACGGTATGGAAATATCGCTAGCTCAACCAAATGTATCGCTTATTGAATTGGCGTTCTCTTCTAGAGGAATTGTTTCGGTTTTTTACGTAAATTTCTACGTTCTCAACAATGGACAACAAAACGCATTTGGATAGCAATACAAGATTGCTTTTGGAGAACGCTTATTGATATATACAAGTCACTATTTTTCATGAACACGATCTTTATGTCGTTCACCTATTTATTATTAAGTAGCGTTATAGTTATTAACCTTACTGCTGCCGTTCAGCGAAGCTTGTTGACTTTACACTTTCCGTTCGGAACCGCTCGTTTACAAACGGAGCCAAAATTGTCTCAAACGACCCAAAAAACCGAGGATTCCAAAATCGGGATTCCACTGTGAATGTCTTGACCTACTTTATTCAAGAGAGAGGTTGATCTAGTACAAATTAAATACGGAGTACAAATTAAATACGGCCATTGTATCCATCATTGGCCAATCATGTGTCAGTTTTTCTCAAGACATAAGTAATCATTAAGTAGACCGAGCACAAAATGAGGTACCAAAGAGAATCGTTTACCGGGCAATTTTGCGGCTCTACAGTTCCATTCCGACAGAAATGTCCTCCAGGGCACGTCTTCTTGATGGTGACCTTCTCGCAATAACTTCCTCTTGGACAGGAGACTGGTTCCTTGGCTCCAGGACATATGAACTTTGCAGGCGAATGGGATGTATCAAACAGAGGGATGGACTGGGAAGGACTGCAGCATTTTCCACTATCACGACATAATTCTGGTGAGTTTTTCTATAAGATATAGTCAAAGTTCAAAACAATGTTTTAAAACTGCATTAGTGATTTGGAAAGCTGACATATAGAAAGTTAGCTACTACATAGACACACTCGCGACCTACAATTTCACAACGGACAAACGCTCGCACCACCAGCATTCCACATACACTAGGGTACTTGATTTACCTTCATCAAGTTAAGACACAGCCTGGTTAATACATAACCTGGTCTTTCACCTGCTGCTACCAAACCACAAAGGCTTCCCTAGAAAAAAAATTCCATTTCCTAGCGCGTTGCTGCGGCGGTCATGATGTACATTTCAGGTGCCAAGTTTAAAGAACACTAATATTAAAGAACTGGAATAACTCTAGAGATATTTTTGATTGAATGTTGTACTGTTTTAGTGGGGCCACTTATTTTTTACTTCATAGGCATTTTAAGGGAATACAACAAGGATTGGTCAAATGACTTACTGTGGAGTCGACCAGTTTATCCTTGACACAGTATGCTCCCAACGGACATGGTATAATACAGGTTCGGTCCTGGCCACAGTAAAACCCTGCAAACAGCGTGAAAGTTAACATTTCTTCAACATGTCCAGACTTTTTCTCCTTCCACAAAATATTACACAGGGAAAACAAGACAGAAATTCCATACGATTAGCGTCTTCCCAAGAACACAACACAATGGTCCTGTACAAGGCTTAACCGGAGTCGCTCAATCCCCACTCCTGTGCACTATCTATAAGGTCACCGCCCCTCCCACAATCTCATCGAATTCTCACTCACAATATTGGAACAAAAGCCGAAGAGTAGCCTTACCATCTGGACACGGCTCAACTTGTTTTGTCTCACTGTTGAGGTAAAATCCCGCTTCACAAGCCGTTGAATTCTCCGGTTTCATACAGAATGGTTTTACGCGAACACCAGACTGGGGTTTGAGAGGACGTATAGTAGCCGATGAGTTACACGGTTTAGTGAGTGGAGGTGGGCAGCAGGAGGGAAGGAACTTTGTAGGACAACAAGACGACGGGGGTTTGGTGAAAACATCTGCAAACCAAAGCGATGGATAACTTAATAACTGTTACATCTATGTCTCCTTTTAAGGCAGTTCTGCCGCATAAAACGGCGCCATACTGTAAACGCGGAAGCCATCTTTAGGTCTCCCGCATGCCAAATGACCTGCTCAATTGGGATAAGCTAAAAACTAAACTTAGCACTGAGGAAGGGTTACACCCGAAACGTCTGCTATAAAATTTGAATATATTTTGGCACTGAATTATTACTATTTATAACTTTTAAGCTAATGCATACAGCATGATGGCACCTATGCCGTTCGCCATCATCACTTCTCGGTTTTCTCGCTCGTGGAAGACAAGTACAACTATGTGAGGTAATACAGAGAGCCGTCCAGAGGTAAAATGCAAACTAAGGGTAAATTGTAATCGTGATAAATTAACTGTTATATGGTCACTAGCTATTGAAATGTGGATGGCGTGGAGTATTCGCCATCTCAGCGAGTGATTTCAGATCAAGCGAGAAAGCAAGAAGAAATAACGAGCTTTTTATTGAGAATTACGCGATCCAGTGAAGGTGATGGCTAGCGAACTACTGCTCTGGATGTTACATTTTTTTAACGGATAGCGGCTAGATTAAGTGTACTTCAGTATACACCCTGGTGGAATTAGAATTTAGAACTGTTCGTTTTCAAGGAGGAACGAAAACTGATTTACTCGTAGGAAAATAACCTGGAGCAAGGCGAGAACCGAGAACAAATTCAACCCACTTATGACCAGGCCTACCGTCCACACTAATCTGGAGAAATTTCCAAACGGAGCTTTTCGAAAACGCCCTTTAAACCGGAGAGATTCAAGAACACCGGCCTTGTGTTTTAGTGTGGTTGGAAAACATTTCGAGAAATGTGCTTTTTTTGAAAACGATGACGTCACGATAATCACGTGATTTCCCTGCCTGAGTCTTCCTCAAACACAACTGAATCATCAGACCCTCATTTGGCGTATGCTTAAGAGTGCACTCAAGCTTTTACTGCCGGTGACAATCTCGCTCCCAGAGTCTTCGTTTCCCTTGACCAGCGGTCGGAAAACGAGAGCTCTGGGAGCAACCATTTCAGGCGTACGTCATAGATGCAGATTGTGCAGTGAAACCGGACGGGCAAAATTCGGTTATTTGAAAATGGTTGCTCCCAGAGCTCTCGTTTTCCGACCGCTGGTCAAGGGGCACGAAGACTCTGGGAACGAAATTGCGCCGGTGATTGCTGCGCTTTCAAATTTCGGCGTAGTGTGGACGCAGATCAGTAATATTTTATCTGTTTCCTAGTGTGGACGGAAAAAACATTTGATGCGTGCTCAGAGTGAAAACGTCGTTTTCAAATTTCTTCGGTGTAGTGTGGACGGAAAACATTTGATGTTTACCGTTTTCAAATTTCTCGTATTTTTATTTGGAATTGAACGCTGGCATTACTTATTTAGTTCGAGCAAGTTCTGAGACCGATCGATAGACGCACTGAATTGATCTAGACAATAGGTCTTTTGCAACAGTTGGTCGCACGACCGATATTTCTAAACTTTTGGCTACAGCTAAATGAAGTTCAGAACTGGAAAGAGCATGTTTTAATTAGCCAGAAAACCAATTTCCAGACCTATGCCACGTAAGGTGTGAGGTTTAGTGACGAGTACAGTCGAACCTCCACCAAGGGTCACTTCTCTACAGCGGCCACATTTTTGTCCCGGTTCATACATTCACTCTTATTTTAACCTGTCCACGACGGGAACGGCCACTAAAGCACGTCTCAACTGCCAAAATAACCTCTCTACATCGGCCGTTTAATCAAAGACTGATGAACGACGAAACATGATCCATACCACACGCGCTGGCCTCTGTTTCCTGTATTTGGTTTCTGTTTTATCGATGAATATTGATTTTGTTAAATCCCCGAAAAAATCCAAGTGCCATATTGCACCCCCACCTCCCCGTAACGGCCACCTCACAACAGCCACTTTCATCTGTCCCCAAGGTGGCCGTTGTGGAAAGGTTCGACTCTATTGCAAAAATAAGAAGGCTTTGTATGGAAGCGAGGAAGCCTTGCCCTTAAGAAACCTTTTCCGTTTATTTATCACTGCAAAAAGAAGCTGCCAGTATATAACTACTGAAGATAGAAAGTGGGGTAAAATAAGAGAATGAATAGAAAATTTTAGACTTTTAATCAAAAGGAAAATATTTTTTGGCAATTTGAAGACTTCCAAAATGACAAGGATCTGTATAGAAATCGACTGGAGCGTGACTGGAGGGCAAGCTTATTTGCTGTTCTTTCCATTTCTGATAACAATATGCATTAAGCACATCAAGTGACTATCTGTTGCCAAAGGCCTATTGCGACCTATTGCCGGCGAAATTCGAATTAAGCAATAGAGCTTTTTTTCCGGGTTTGCATAACTTTCGGGTATTCTCCCAGTCCCCGAGTGACCAATAAGAGAGCGCGTAGTAGCTCAGTTCTTTTAAAAGGCTAAATATTATGGGCGCGATGCATTGAACCAAAATTCCCGGGCTGAGGTTCGAAAATTTATTGGGGGTAAATGGATCGCGACGGGTCCTGAAGGTCTCGTTCCATTCCACTCGCAAAAAGAGTTTCGCGCTCATTTAAAATGGCAGATTTGGATCTCTGCTGCTCGTGTTAGAGTTAGATGGCGACTTCGACTTTATCAATGATATTATACGAGCAGTTTCATGCGTAGAAATTTAACCCTTGTAACGAGTTATTTGAGTAGACCGTTCCCAGATATTTGCCGGTTGAATTCAAAGATCTTCAAACACCACTTTTCGAATAACGAAAAGATCATGCGAAATTCTCTCGGGAAATAGACCGTTTTTAACAGCTAAAACATACACCGCGTAACAGAGCTATATACGTAACTGTTGTTACTGTTCATGGATGTACGAACAACACCGATAAATCCGTTGTTAACAATCCACAAAGGCTGCAATGATAAGTGTTTTCCTCCATGTTAAACATGGAAAGTACCGAACAGCGAGGTACTGGGATTGAGAATGAATCGGAATGGTCAAATGGAACGGTCCATTGCGATCGTACCGGTCCAACCGAGAAAAGTGGTCCACCTCGAAAGGTGGACCGGCTTTTTCGAAACTTTTCTGGTTGGACCGAGCCGATCCATTCAGTTTTAGACCGAAATTTCCTGAAATTTTGGTTGAACAGATCACACCCTATAAATTCATTTTTCACTAAGCGTTGTCCTCGGCGTTAATAACTACTTAATAATGGAGAGTGAGGTCGCTATGGGAAAATCTCAAACTAAGGCCTTGCCGTATTGACCGAGCGATAGCGAGGTCAATACGGTAGGCCGAGGTTTGAGATTTTCCAGTAACGACCGAACGGTCGAGGTTATTAAGTTGTTCATTATATGGTTCATGAGAGGATACCTAAACTTCGAGCCAGGATCCGAGCCAGGATCCAATCCAGGATCCGAGCCAGAATTCGAGCAAGGATTCGAGCCAGGATTCGAGCCAGGATTCGAGCCAGGATTCGAGCCAGGATTCGAGCCAGGATTCGAGCCAGGATTCGAGCCGGGAATTGAGCTAAGATCCGAGCAGGATTAGTTAGGATGAGCCTCTTCTACGACATGTCACGTGACCTAGTTTCCTTGTTTGGGTTACCCCTTTTGTCTCGTCACAAGTCATGCAGAGTAACGCGTAGGAAGTGTTATATTCTGTTGTGCTGTTTGTGCAAGTGTTTTGCCACATACATTACACACGTACTGAAATCTGAAAATTTGAACATTTAAACTTATATTCCAGAAAGTTTGATGGCTAGTGCAGGGCTCAAAGAAACACCCGTCCTCTCATCTGGGACAAGTACATTTTACTTTCGGGCAAGTAGCTTTGCCCCACGGACAAGAGACGGCCGGCAAACCATCCACCGACCAAATTTTTGATAACGATTTGTAAACAAGGAGTAAGTTTTAGGTATAATCAAGTGTTTGGACGAAGCTTGCCAAAAATAACAAATTATAGCGTTTGTTTGTTGATTGCGTTACGTGCAGTGGTTACCTAGCACGTGATCAAAATCTGCCCCTATGATGAATTAGTTACCTTCCACAATATATCGTATCTGTAGTATCGTCCAAACGCACCAAGTGCGTGTTCTTTTCCCGTAAACAGCCACAGAAAAGGGGCTGGATTGTTCAGTTCCTGACAAGTGTTCTGATTGACCAAAATTATGTCGCCGTAGTTGTGATCTTAATCACATTTAAATCAAGCACGGAAACAGATATCTTCGTTTCTCTACAAGACATCGTATCAGTAAGACTTAGGAACATTTAAGTCGCCAATTATTTCTACCTGCATGACATTTTAATTTCCTTTCTTTCCGTGTCAGGAAATAAAATTTAGTTCCGAGAAGTTATTCTTGATGAACATGTTTACCTTGTGAATTACAAGCATTTCAGTACCCTGATAACATTCATACTCACTATGTCAATAAATCACTCTGAAACGGAAAACAGTACCATTTCTTTGCTGAACTAAACAAAACTAACTGCTTCCATCGGCTCAAAATATCGCTTTGGTGGACAAATCGCGTGGTGTGGCGGTGTCTCTACTTCGAAAATATATTTCTTTTTCACCATCACTATCAAGTCCAGTTCGCAGTTTTGTTGTGTAAGATAATACCGAGAAACGAGAGTTTCACTGAAATGTTGCAAATGACACATTTTGTTGCGATGCACTGAGTTTTGGTTGAAGTTTTGCCGCCGTATTTACATTAACAATTACGAACTTTACTCTGATTGGATATCACAAATCACTATGTAAATAGATCACCCCTGAAGTGAAAACAATACCGTTTCGTTTCTGAGGAAACGAAACAAAAACGACTTCTATATAAATTGTATTAAGGAAAAATCTCTAAAGCTTTAGCTATTCAGAATTAAATTTACTTTCTCTTTCTGTTTATAATCGGCATTCATCATTTCAATGCGCTTGAATTTTCAGAGCCGGGCTCTTCCAAATTTGCATCATCCGTAATCGGCCCGTGGGCATTACGGCTGCATAATGACCGCTCAGATCTCACTCTTAGCCAATCAGAACGCGCGTTATATCGGCCACAAGCCAAAGCCATATAATGGGGACTTTAAGCAAATCGCTACGGCTGGCGCTGACACGACTGCCGGAAGTAAACTTTCCCCAGAATGAGACACTGCGCGTGTACGTCGGTTGCATCCAGCCGTAGCGTGAAACCTGACTACGTGAGTCGGGATGTTTTGCCGTAGTGGAAACAACGTCGGGTTTATTTCGCTTCTCTGGCCCTTTTCAAAGGACATCGGCATTTTAAGAATTCATTGGATACTATATCCTTTAAACTCAATTTAAGTCAAAGATTGTGTCAAGGTTGCCTCTCATACGCTTGTAAATCCGTATCCTGTATTTGCGATAAGTTGTGGCAAAGGTGTTGGAATGGCGAAGTGAGTCAAGTGAAATATTCGTGTTGAGCACCAGGTTGTTTTTTCTTCGGTTAAGTTTGCTTTTAGGGTTTAGTCAAGATGTTTTGTATCCGGATAACTATACGATGCTATTTTTGAGTATTGATATTTGTGTTCTTCTCTCGATATTCTTTGAGATATTTGTCTCTGAAATTATATATTTCATCCATCAAATTGTTATAGTACAAAGTGTATGGCATTCGCTTTCGCTCAGAAATAATCTGCATGTTCCTCCTAGGAAGGCGAATAACGGCCGTCGTCCTTTGAGCGAAGCCATTTGCCTTTAAGAAACTAAATAAAAGAGATTTTAGACTCCTTAGCCGATGTTTGTTTCATCTTTGCATTTCGCTTTGCTTGCTAAACTTAAAATTTGGCAAACCACCAAGACGTACTTTCCCCAGACCTTTTCAGTCACGGCAGCCGAAGTAGCACCAGCCGAAGCGATTTGCTTAAACTCCCTAATAATAATAAATAACGCTCCCTGAGCGCACTGTTAAGACTGCGTCCGATCATATCAGAGCTATTGTTTTGGAATTTACAAGCAAAGGGATAATGTATGCCCCCCCCCCCCCCCTAAAAAACTTTAAAAAGCAAGGTGAAAGACAGCGTAGAACGGAAGGTGAACAAAATTAAAGGAAGGGCTTGTTTATTTTAATTAGGAGCTTCACGATTCCCGATGGTCGTAGTTTAGACGCATGAAATAGCACAAACAGCTCGTTCACAAAATCATAAACATTTTCCTTAATATTATAAATCGAAGGTAGAAACAACTCGAACATAAAAGACTTCATGCTACCCAGCTGGAGCATTTTCCATAGTTTGGGCATACGAGTTACGTATATATAATACATTCGATATGTTGCTTTGACTACCCATTTGAATGTTTGTGTTTGAAAATGCCAAAACATTTGTCTTCGGATAAAAAACAGCTTGCACTGAAATAAAAGAGCTACTTTTAAATTTCAGCAATTATTGCTTCTTAGATAGTCAAACGATTTGTTTTTTGTTTTTTTTGTTTTTTTCATTCAACGAGCCATGCATGCATCTGGGCATGTTTTCGGGACATGAATTAATGGGGAGAAGATTAGGAAATGTCACAAGAGTTAGCTGAAAAATATCGTTGCGTGACTCGCTAAACAAATGTATTATGATGGTTCGTCTAATTAGGACGCAGCTGATGGATTCGATTTCAGAATGTCACGGAAAAATGTCGTTTAGCTTCGAGCTATCGAATGAGTTTTAATTTCCTGCATTTTAATCAACAAATAAAGAAGCCTAAGCCGTGTATTACACTGTGATAAAACACAACGGGCATTTGAGAACACGAGGGAAATGTAGAAAACATGAGCCGCAGGCGAGTGTTTTGTTTACTACAGTTCTGTGGTATTAAGGGTTCACGGACTGAGCAGACTAAAATAATTTATGCAAGAGAGGAAGACAACCATCCAGCACACTAACATTACAAATTCGATGATAATAATACATGATATCTCACCTCACATTAACGACAAATGTTATAGGAAATAAACTGAGCGCATGGTAAAACCTACCTCCGCATTTCTCACCACTGCCAACTCCCAAGCGAACGAGAATGAAGCATGCTGTAAACATGATCGCTTGGCGGAGTTTTTGTTCATTCACCATCTTGTCCTGTGGTCCGAAAGACCGACGGCGCTTTCTCAAGAAATCCGTTCAGAATTATCAATTATTGTTCTACTAATAACTGTAGCACTTACACTAGTTATGTAACTGCCGTTAGTCGAATAATCGCTCTGTAAAGCGTTTCAGTACAACAGCTGCTCCAGACAGGATGTCGCGCTTCGTAATTCCGAGAAATGCAAGACCACGCTCTCAGGGTCATTGCAACTGGCCAATAAGACGCCGAGTTAACTTCCGGGAATTGTCTGGGCTCGATTACCAGCCGCTGTTCGGGAAAGGAGCCCGCGCTCCTCCCCCAAACTCACGGCGGGAGGAACGTAGACTGGACTCGAGAAAGCAGCGGAAATTGAGCCTAGGAATTGTCCAGTTTTCCTTCTTTCTTGTTTTTCTTTTTATGGTCTCCGCTGGAAACCTTTTGCTGTCGTTTGCGTTGGAGCGTAGCTGATTCTTTTACTGCTTGAACGTGTGACAACGGGGTTTTGTCTACGGGCGTGAGAGGACTATTAAACTGTCTAGAAACTTTTGTTTAGTTCAGTGGAGGCGGCGTGGCCTGGGCGCTGGATTTGTAATCCGGAGGTCCCGGGTTCAAATCCTCCTCCCTGCCACTATAGATGGATTTGTTTGGTGGTCCCAGATTCAATTCCTCCACGCTTTGTAAATAACCAACTGGTCAGCCTCCTGTCAGTTGGGATTTTTAACAAGTTTCTGATGAATTTACAATATTCGTTTGCCTATTTCAGTGTCCAAAATTAGTACAGTAGTGCTAAACACTTTGACACTTTAATAAAGGGATTTTTTTGTTTGATCTACGTAAACAGACTAAACAGGCAATATTCAACGCGATTACCACACTTATTTATCCAAGCGAACACTGAAGTATATTTAAAGTACATCATTGTAAATACTGTTTAAACAAACTATTTTACAAATGAAAACTCCATGTGCTATTTGCACCCTTCCGATATAATATCCCTTGCAGACAACTAGCATGTTATCTATTTTAATTTTTTTTTTTTTTTTTTTTTTTTTCTACGTTTCAGCTTTCAACCGCGAGGAAAAAGTCACATTTTCCGCATGAGAAGAAATATCAGAGTACCCAGCTTGCACAGTCGCTCTGATGGAAAACGACAGGCGCCTTCCTCTTTCCCGACTTATTTTGAAGCGACTCTGCTTGCATGGTAGAATATTTTGCGGAGCGGATCCCACGGGTACTCCTGCTGCGTGCAGGCTACAAAACAAGCTCGGTAGCCGGTTTCTTTCAGTATTTTACCCTATGGGGTTTCCTGCGTGTGTTTCGTAGTTCTGCACTGTTTCTACATGAGCAATAATCTTATATCAATATTTTCCATAGCGAGGTACTAAGCAGATTGAGTCATATGCAAACAGGCCGCGCATCTGTCTTCGTGGCAAGTCATTTTGTTCAAAAAATAACAAAAGTTGATTTACGTACGTAAATGATAGCCGAAGAACTATTACGCTCCTTCTTTAGTCAAAGCAAAACTGAAATGATGACTAAGTATCTTCTTTCTTACACTAAATGTGCATCATCGCAGACTCGGAGAAATACTCATATATCGATTTGATTCGTTTAATCACAACTCTAAACCTAATAGGTATGTCCAAAGTGTGACGTTAATTAAGAACTCCTGACGGCAGGTTATAATGGGCAAAGACATGTTGACTATAGTCTACCAGCGGGTTGGTCTCCGTTTTTGTCTCTGAAATCTTCCCCGCGATTGTAAAAGTCATAATTATGGACAGAACTTCGTTTCTTTTGTTTCACGCTCGTGAATTAGCGATCGCGTTGCATGCTAAGAAAAGAAAGAGACCGCTCGCAGTCTATTTTGACTAGATATAAAGTGAGCATATTGTATATTTATAATACTCAAAGCGGGCAGAATTTAGTCTGCCCGATTTTATAACTTGCGGTCAAATCTTCCGAATGCGTAATTTATGAGATGATGATGCACGATTCCGACATTAAAATGCAAATGCCTTACATTTCCTGATGCTTTACACCGCGGGGTCCACTCTGAACCGAAGGAATTTGAAAACGCAACTTTATTTTAGTCCTCTACACTAATCCGTCACGAAAACGGAGCTTTTCGAAAACGCTCTTCAAACAGGAAACATTTGAAAACGCCGGCTTTTCGTTTCCGTGTGGACGGAAAACACTTTGCAAACGGAGCTTTTCGAAAACCTCACGATGGTCATTCCCTGACCGAGTTTCCCTCAAACACAAATCCAAAATGACTGGTGATTGTGGCGTTTTTAATTAAATTCCTCCGGCGTAGTGTGGTCGGAAAACTTTTGATGCATTTTCAGAGTGAAACCTTCGTTTTCAGATTCCTGAGGCGTAGTGTGGTCGGGGCCTTAGAATATAGAAGTCGATAACAGTCCTGTCATTTGAAAAGAGAAAGAGAACCAAACGCAAATCACAGAAAGAAATTCCCCATTGGCCCAGCACGCTCAATAAACAGGACACAGTATTGATCTGTACAACGTTGCCAACCTCGCTCCCAGCCTCTCTCTCTCTCTCTCTCCTCAGTCTCCCTTGACGTCAAGCGATGTACCGATCCTTCACGCCGGTTCTCAATGGAACAAAAGGTTGTTCCTAGACGCGTAACCCTGCCTCAAAAAGAAGATGACGAACATGTTGAACTCCCACGTGTTTATCGTAATCTTAAGAATTTTTAGAACTTGTATTGAGCGTTACATTTGCTAGCATTTTTTTTTTTTTTAATGTTTTATCACTAAGTTTTTCTTTATTGTACGTTCACTATAGTTTTTATTCGCATTTGTAACTGACGAAGGTCACTGAAGTGATCGAAACTTCTTAGGTTTAATCTCTTATCGTTTTGATATTATGCCTGACTACGACAACAGCATTTTCAATCACAAATTACAACGGCTGGCTTTGTTTGGTCGAATTTGGAATATGATATTGGCATAGGTAGCCGGTATGAAAGCGAGTGACCACTACGAGTGATATTTGAAAAATTCGTTCAAAATTGCACTTGCCTTTCACAAGAAATGTTAAACATTGATTGCTTTCACACCATCACTCATTTATTGTATAATCTAGCATTGCAATACCGCAAAGTTAAAAGTTGACGATAAATTGGACTCCTCTTAGCCAATCGGAATGAAGTTATTTCTTCGATCATATCATTAATAAGTCATATTTCTCGGTACTTCTCTTAGTGTACTTGTGAATGCTTTTTTCGCTTTTTGTCTTCCTTTGCTTTTGCGCATTTGCTCGTTAAGCTTAGCTTAACTCTTTCTTATCCTAAACCATGATCATTTTGTGTTCCGATGACAACATTTTTTTCTTGTTGTCTTGGGTATGTTTCAGGTAGTCCTTTACCAGGCGTTATTAGCTTCCCTGGGCTTCCTTTCCCTATCGATTGATATTTTGTAGGTGTATTTAAAATTGCAAAAATAAAACAAACAGTGTAAATAACAAGATCGAGAAAAAGAAAAGGGAAAAGGGAGGTAAAATTCAAGTTCATCAAGCGTCAAAGGCGTGAGCTCGGTCATTCTAAGACGGTTCGAACATGCTAAAGGGGTCCGTTATGCTAAGGAAGTTCGATCATGCTTAAGGGCTTCGGTCATCCTAAGGGGGTTTGGTCATGATCGCGGACACGCATCAATTTAACTGCGAGTAATAACGTGTGACACGGAAGATGAAAAGTAGTTAGGTTTTAGTTATAACTTGCTAGTAGTGATCTCTTGTATGTCTCAGTTTAATAACAACTATAAACAGTGAGCAAAGCACCTTATCATCACTAGCACCACGCTAGAGACTAACAGTATGCCGCGAAAACTATTGAGATTGGAAATAGTGACAGAAGCTAAGCTTGGTGCTAATATCAAAACGTCACTTCGATAAATGGTGGCATGGGACATTGTTTATACGCCTAATGAGTGTTGGTTTAGTTAGTCAGGGAGTATTTACTTGTAACATACGCGGATATTGTCGTATTTCTCACGCGTACCCACTGTCAAAGAGATGTGTCGATGACCTACAGTTCCCTCAGTAAGCATGATTGTTCACTGTAATTGAGCTGCCGTGAAATATTTTCCTTCACTGACCCTTTTAGTTCAAAATTCAACCAAAAAGTTTCAACATTAACTGAAAGTATTCCGTCAGAATGTACTTATCTCTCCATGCCAAGGAGCACATAAGGATTTTAGATTCCCTTTCCACCCACCTCGATTTGCCACTAGAGCCCTGACCGTCGCTCATGACTGCTACCCAACTGCGCGCTTTCACGTCAAAATGTAGTTGCTGTAATCAGATAAGTATCGATCACACCATACCGTAAATCCTAGAATTAGCACCTCCCCTCAAATAAGCGCCCCTTCGAATAAGCGCCCCTCCTATCGGCCAAAATTTTAAGTAAGTGTCTCCCTTCGAATAAGCGCCCCTCCCCTCTCCTCCCCTGTTTTATGGAAGAGTACTGAGACAACAAGGGATGTATAGTTTTGTTCGTTTTCGACTCATTTCACTGCACATTGACCGCCCCAAGGGATGGTAGTGAAGATCTTCTCATTTAAGGCCTAAATCCCAACCAACCTTTTGCAGCAGGCCTAGACCGGCTAAAGGGATTATATTATGTAGCCCTTTAAGAAAGACAGGATCTTTCTGAAAAACGTCCGAGGGACTGACACATACATATATAACCAAAAAACGATCATCTGAACACGATTTGGGAAAAATTGAATAAGCCCCCTCCTCGATTAAGCGCGTCCCTCGAATAAGCGCCCCCCGTAATGTCCTAAATTTGAGATGACGAGGTTTCACGGTACTTGTTTCAAATATTCAAGATATCTTTTTTTAGCTTAGATCACTGTCAAGAAATTAAAAGATATAAGAAAAATAATGAGAATGAACAGAGCTAAAAAATCTCTTTTTTTCAATCAAGCCTTTCAGAATTAGTTCACGGCAGTGTGCTTTGTTACAAAAAAGCGTAATTTTTACATAAGGGCTTTTTCGTCGCTTTCAATTTCCTTGAAAATAAAAACAAACAAACAACAAAAGTAAATTTTGAAATATAATTTTGAAATTTTCAAATAGCTTAGGTCTAATTTTTTTTTGGTAAATCTACGCTATTCGCACAAATTATCGCGCTGGAACTTACTACAAATTAAGTAAAAAGCGCAGGAACCTGTTCTTTTGCGTTGCATTCCTGATTCCTGGTTGTTCGGATAGAGAATGAATCAAAAGCGTATCGATTTCATCAGGCTAAGGGCTAAATTTCAAAATTGTGGTATCGAGATCGCGCGGTGTTACTTGAAGCAATGGCACCATAATAGTGTTCAACTAAAGGTTTATTTATTATGATGATGCAAAAAGTATAATTTAAATTGTTTTTGCGATTTACGTGAGATCAGACATACAATTTTACGGTTTATTGTTTCCATGGAAATATCGATTGCCTTAAGAAATGCAGTATACCAAACTTCAATCCATTTCCAATCACTGGTGTAATTTTGGTATCGATCCGATTTAGGGAAGAATGTTAAAAAGCTGATTGAAAATGCGTGGTGTGGTCCAGAAAAAACTGTATCGAGACAACTTAACTAAGCGTCCGTTATAGTCATAGTACAGTATTTAATTTTTAATTAGCTTTCGTTTTTGGAAGGAACTCTAGTTGGAGACATCGCCTGAGATACGTAACGGCATGATAGGATTTTCTTTTTCTCGTCGGTGTATCTCCAAAACCTTTAGTGTTAAGTGAAACTATCATTTTCACAGCTGCTGTTTTAGTCTAATTCGTGTTTTCACGCGTAAATTTACTTCAGCTGTGTTTCAGCAGTGTCCGAAATTTATGTCGGCAATTTGTCCAAAATGAGATAAGAAGTGTCCGAAAATGCTGCACGTGTGATGCACTTGGAACAAAACCTAATTTGGAAAAAAAAAATGAGAAAAAAGTGCTCATTACATAATCCTAGAGGTGTCTGACCTATCTTTCTGTCATTCTCTATCTTTAAGTTATGCTTCTGTGGGATGTTGTAAAGATATTGCAGCAACTGCTTTTTGTTTTTTGTTTTTTTTCTTTGTTTTGTTTTGTTTTTGTTTTTGTTTTTTTCGTTTCTCATCAATAACCCCACAGACTTCTAACAAAAGAAGGGCGCCTGTGCTTAAACGATTTGGGTTAAGCAATTTGTCCTATCTTTCAAGATCAAAATGTTTTTGGAAACGTCAAAAAATGACCGTGCGACTTAGTCACCGTTTTGCGACATAAAATAACAGGTGTACGACTGTTGCTTAATAAAGTGATGAGCGCGTGTAAACAGCTGCAAGTTTCAATCAGCACTTCTATCGCGCGCAATCTTGCTGTTTAAATGCTGCATTTATATGAAGAAAAATAAAATAAAAATGCTAGTTGATGGAAACAATTGAATTATTTGCCCTCAAAATCGTAAAATCTCATGCAAGTTTCCCTTACCATAGCCTTTCTCTGTACCATTATATGTGACTATGTACAATGTGGTAAGTCTAAGACATTTCAAAAATTTAAAGAACAATATAGTTGAACCCAATTGTTAGATGTGACGGGCTTTGCTCTTTACAAGCTGGGAACCCATTTTCTACTAATGGCGAGAAGAGAAAGCGAAAAAACTCAGCTGGCTTAACATCAATACCATTCCACATCGGCCTTCCAGAGTTTCCATTTGTTGCAACATATAAATTAAACCTTCGAAGCCTCCTTCAAACAAAAGAAAAGCACCAAAAGGGGAAATAAGTGCTCCTGCACAATCCTAGAGGTGTCTGACTTAATTTCTGTCATTCTGTATATTTACTTGCGTTTCTGTGGAATGCAATAGGGACATTGCAAGTCGCGAGTTCGTTCAATTGTTTACTGATTAGTTTTTTTTTTGTTCGCTTCTGATCAATAACCCCAAAGAAGAGACTTCTAACAAAAGAACTGCATTTGTGCTCCGAAGATTTAGGTTGTGCGATTTTTTCCCCTTTCCCATGATCAAAATGTTTTAAAAAAGTAAAAAAAAAAAATTACAATCGTGCGACTCAGGGACCGTTGTGCGACTTTAAATAACAGGAATGCGACTAAAACCTCAAAATTGTTTAATGGATTGATGAGCGCGTGTAAACAGGTGCAAGTTTCAATCAGCAATTTAAGCCACGCTCGATCTTGCTGTTTAAACACTACCTTTAAAATGTAAATACTTATTAGAAAACGTTATTTGAAGAAGATTTAGTTAGACAAAAGTCACAAAAATCCTAAAATCTTGATCAAATACAGAGAAATGTTTCAGCTCTCTCCATTTTCATCACTCTTTACATCTCTCCATCCTTTGAAATGAAAATCTCGAAAACCCGTTTTTGTGTGTTAAAAATAAACTAACTTTGAATTAATTAGGCTAAAATTTTCAAACTTTTCTTGCAGTAGTAGGAGTCGAGTTAGAAGATTCAGGTACTTCGATGTCACCACATCCGCCATTTTGGAAAGTTGCTGCTTTACCGCTCTTAATGTTGTAGAATACATTTTTCAAGAGAAAACACAAATGGATTCTAATAATAATAATAACAAAAATGAACAAGTGCGCTTTTTTATCATAAAAATTAAAACTAACCTTAATAGTCGCATTTTTACGATGGTTGCTAAAAATTACAAAACATGTTACAATAGATAGAAAAAAATTCAATAAAACCAGGAGCCATAATCGGGGACGGCGACCGTAAGCGCGCGCCATTTCTAGTATTGGGGTTGTCCCCATGATATGGGACAATAATTCTATTTTTAGAACAAATTGCGCCATCGCCTGAGGCACACGCGCGTACATGCTGCGAGGATTTTTGCGGATGTCGCGCGGGGGAAATGGCGTCCGAAATTCCCGAAATTTTGTCATGTTTTTGGCCCACAACTCAACGCGTTTAGGTCTGTTGGAATTTTGCTCAAGTATTTTCGTCGTAAGCTGCTCCAGTTTGAGTGAAGTAAGGCAGTATCGAATTTAGGTATGTTCCGCTTTAAGCTTAGATATGGTATCGCTGACCAAGTTGTGTTCCGACGGATGCTTCTTTGACATGAGCTGTACATTACTCCACTCTAAGTTTCACATATGTTGAAGATTAACAGCTCTTCGAAACCACAGCAAAAAACTAGTTGTATGTTTGGATATAGCAGCGTTTCAGGACTTCAAAGTTTCCCTCCTCTTGCCACAGGCTTGCGAGGATTTCGCCAGAGTCTATCTCGACCGAAAAGTAAAACAAAAAAAGTAATTGCAAGTTTGAGTTTCGCCTGAATTGTAAGCAACGCTTCATGTTTTATCAAGGCCCAATAAGCGACAATAAAGTTTATGTCTGTAGATGCTGCTCAGTTTTGTTTGTGTAAAAATAATTGTCTGTTGTCGATGAATAAGAGCGCCCGCCGATGCGTGTTTTGTACAGTCAGTAAAACATGACAAATTGGACTTCCCACTTTTGTGAAAACGTACATCGAACTCATATAATATCTCTAGTTTTTAAATATGTTTAAGGTTGATAAATGTTTGAGAACATATTAAAAGCTTAGCTGAAAATATGTGAACACAGCAGAAATAATCAGCAAAATTACGACGACGCTTTCTTTAATCAACTCGAATAACGATTTTGATTTTTTTTGGTTGAGTTATCAATTTTCCTTGTTTCTTTTATTTTCGCCGCGTAAAATTTCACTATGTCAAAGAAACACACATGATATTAGTGGCCTTTTGGCGTTCGTGAAAACTGTTGCAGCGTCTCGGCACAAAAGACCACGAAATAAATCTATGTCAAGGTTTGTTGACAATTGAAAACAACGACTCGGACTTGAAAGAGCGCGCGCTGCACTATGCAAATGAGCTACTGAATGTACGCGTCAGACTTTCCTTTCAAAAACTTTTGCAAACTCGCCAAACAAACAGAAACCATAAGAAACTATCAAAAACAGGGTTTGGTTATGATTAAGCATTTTTTGGGAAACTCACAAATAAACTCGATACCAGAGTAAAGAGTTTTCTTACATAACTTTTCTTCACAGAACAAACGAAAACCTGACGCGTACAACTAGCGCGAGCAGATATTATTCATTCACAGCGCGAAAAAAAAAAAACTCACCTTTTCCATTAGCTCAGAGCATAAAACTACATTTAAGAGTCCTGGTTCTTATTCCCTGCCTTATTCCCTGCCATCGCTGTGAAAAAATCTGCAAGAGAATCTCGCAGCTCTCACCATTTGATCACTCAACGTGACAACATCCGCGCGAGAGCCCCCGACACGTGCGCGGATCCGCGCGGATATATGACGTCAGGATGGCGCAATTTGTTCTAAAAATAGAAAAATTGTCCCATATCATAGGTGCGCGGGATCCCAAGACTTACGGTCTCCGTCCCCGATTATGGCTCCTGATAAAACTGAGCATTGTTTCAAGAAAATAGCGAGGAAATCACAACGGTAAGCCAAAACAAGCTATACATATTTCCTAAGTATCTTTTTCTCAGCTCGTGAGCGGGCGGAATTCAACAAATCCTGCAATCTGATTGGTTCCTGGAGCGGGCGGAATTTTCGCATCCGGACCGCAACAGCGGGCGGAATCCGTCGTATCGATCTATTTTTGCGCACGAATTAGCGGTAATCGTCAATCTCTCGCCCTTTTAACACTTCCGTCGACGATTAATCAAGGCAGGTTTATCTCTGTTCACTTTTAAATAGCAAGGAAAGTCATTGTAACTAAATTCGATCGAGTGCTTTGAAGTTGTGAGAGTTTGCCTGGTTGTTTGTAGCTCGGCGCTGTAATGGCGCGTAATCCTGTGTGTCTCTCTCAGTTCGATTTTAAGTAAAAACTGATGAGTCGATTTCAGTCGAGTTACCTCTCTGATCGTTACTGTATATGAGAAGATTTCCTCGCTACCTGCTACTCAATTCACGGTAGAAAAGACTGATTTCGAGTGATTGGCAACGACTGACAGAAATTGTTTTTGTAGTACAACTTCAAACTTTGCACGAAATTTCACACCGGAAAAACACTTCTGTCTAGTATCTGAGTTACTCGCTCGTTCGCTCGTTAGATTTTTTTACGAAAGATTGGTAGACTGCGCGTAAGCCAAGTCAATGACAAAGTTGCGTAAACAAACCCACTTGTAAGCCAATATACCGCAAGAAAAAGACTCGGATAAACATGCTATTGTCCGGCTTAGGGTCGGTCCGTATAGTAGAAAAACTGTGCCCTCGGACTTGAAAATGCTGCCCTCGGCCTGCGGCATTTTAAACTTAAAGGGTCAGTGAAGGAAAAAATTCGCGTTGCACGGAAAGTCAATTAGCGACCAATTACGGTGCACACTAAAGTGTTTACTTAAGTGATTGACACATCTCTTTGAAACTGGGAACGCGTGAGAAATACGACAATATTCGCGTATGTTACAAGTAAATACTCCCTGAATAACTAAACCAACATCCATTAGGCGTATAAACAATGGCCCATGTCACCTTTTATCGAAGTGACGTTTTGATATTAGCACCAAGCTTAACTTCTGGCACTATTCTCTATCTCGGTCCTCTTAGTGGCATACCGTTAGTCTCTATCCTGTTAAGGTGCTTTGCTCACCATTTATAGTTATAATTAAACCGAAACATACAACAAATCACTAATATATGATTGAAACCTAGCGTCAGTCGTTCTTCCATAAAATGTAAAATCATTCTCTCGTTCTGTGTTGTTGACTGACAGATAAATAAATTCTGAAATTAATTGGCTACGGATCAGGATAAATAGAAGGCACTTCATAAGTTGAAGTGAACAAGACATTTGAAGTTCATCCAGCAACGAGTTCAAACGGGTAAGTTCTTCTCTTAATTTAAACTCGAGTTAAGTTTTGGAAATTTAACTAAATTCGTGGAGATGCAGGCAAATTTTAATGCCAAAATAGATATTGTTTTCTCTCGAAATCGGCACTAACCAATTAGTAAGCATAGGAATTTCTATTACTTCAAAATCTACTGGGTCAAATCATCAATTTAGGGGTTATAACTTTTCAAATTATAAAACAGCGCCAGTAGACCAAATTAGATCTGAATAATTCTTGCAAATACTTTGTCGCGCATATCCACGGCACCTAGTCCCGAATAAGCGAATAAATTTAAATATATCTGAATTTTTTTAATGACTCGATTGCAAAAATGCCATTCGAAAACATAGTATGTTGAAAATAAGGTACAGGTTATGTTTTTTTCTCATGACAGGGTTTTTACAGCATGGTCTTGTTTTAAAAAGTAGTCACGGAAACAGGTGCACCTTACAGAAATACCGAGATCATCTATCTTTACGTAACATTTCTTATTTTTCACAGTTACGGCTGAAAAATGCATCGCACAAAGAGTCAAGTTTTCCTTGTCGTTGCCTTTCTCTGCACCATTGTTTGTAGCTATGTGCAATGTGGTAAGTCTGAGAGTGCTCTGTTCAAAGGGATAGTACTCCCTTCAACAACAAGAAAATTTGTACCCAAAGTTTATAAAAAATGTAGTAAGCTTGAACTTTGCTAAATGTGGCGGGCTTTATTTTCTTTCCAAGTTGGGAAGTCCGGTTTGACCAGGAAAGCTTTTAGACGAGCAATCATAACGAAAACTGACAATAGCGAAAATCTCATCTGACTCAATATCAACAACTGGAGCAATACTATTCCTTTATTGGCCTTTCAGAAATTGCATTTGTGGTAGTTTGGTCAGACAGCATGGAACAAAATTAGCAACACGTCTGAAATGACTTAGTTTTCTCTCACTTTCCCTTTTTAGGTTATGTTTCTTTGGGATGCTTTAAGGATACTGGAAATCGTGCAATTCCACCACTGGAAGGAAAGGATCAGATCTTGGACAAACATTACTGGCATCGAGAGAACCCCATTGCCAAATGCGCCGTGGCTGCAATGAAAAGGGGATACAAGATGTTTGCAGTTCAGAATGGTGGCTGGTGTGCCGCTAGCAAGATTGCGCCAAAGACCTTCGACAAGTACGGAAAATCTTCAGCTTGTAAGAGTGACGGTGAAGGAGGACCATGGGCCAATCACGTTTACTTGACCAAAGGTACAGTATGACTTGTGTCATTGATCACATCATATAACTGCCATTCAAAGCACTGAGCTCGATCCAAATAGATTGTCGTTTTTTGCTACATGTCCAGAAATGCGTGCAGTAAAGGAATTGGCCAATTTGACGAAATTTCGTCACAGTGAGTCAATGTTCATGAATTTGACGAGTTTGATCTGCATTGTTTCACCGGCCTTTTTAACCGAGTTTTACATCGAATACTTAGATATTTTAATTACCCCCAAAAGCATTTCTTAAGTTTCTTGAGTATGATGTTATTGTCCGACAAACAGGATATTGTGTTAACGTTAACTTGGCTTAGAGGTTGAAAGTGCGAATTACCTGTTTTGAATACTCGGGCGTTTCGTATCTGCCGTTATTGAATTTCACACTTCCTGTACACCAGTGTGGGTATTTTTGTGAAGTGCTTCGGTTTTATTGGTTGGTACTGTGTATCCTGGCTTAATATGTGCACTACTAACACTTCTATCGTCTTCCTAAGACCCAATATTAAGATCGATGACCACGCTGTGACGTCATTAATTGGACTGTGGACGTAATTGTGCAAAGTTTTCGTCAACTTTTAACACTATTTGGCCGTTTGCAGGAATTGTCTGGTTAAATTGTCTTACCACTATAAACAACAACAACAACAACAACAACAACAACAACAGATTAGTTAATTTGAAGAAAATTTCATTTTTTTTTTTGCCAAAGAAGTTTCTGAGGTAGTGATTTAAAATGTTCCTCATAATTCGTGCAAAAGTTCAGTTTTGTCAACCTACGTATAAATATTAAAAAAAAATGATAAAGGAATTTATAAAACTTTATAAATAGTAAAGGACTTAACAAAACAAATTCATTAAAAATATACACTTCTTATGTAATTTCTTGTGCGTAACTTTCGTTCTTAGGTTATATTTCCGTTGGATGCTATAAGGATACTGGAAGTCGTGCAATCCCAACATTGGAAGGAAAGGATCCCATCCTGGACGGAGCCTACTGGCTTCGAGCTAACCCCATTGCAAAATGCGCCGCGGCTGCAATGAGACGGGGCTTTCACATGTTTGCAGTTCAGAATAGTGGCTGGTGTGCCGCTAGTAAGACTGCGCACCTGACCTTCGACAAGTATGGGACATCTAAGGCTTGTTGGAAAGGAGGCGAAGGAGGGCCTTGGGCCAATGAGGTCTATTTTATTGTTCCATAGTAACTGAGTGGTATTTCAATACCAAAGTTGATGAAGCAATAAAGATTTTCATCAGAGCGTTATATTCCTGTGTAGTGGGTATTCCAGTTAGATATTGCGCTAAATTTATCTTTTAAGTGTATCTTAACTGATTCAAGGGGGGTAGCCCTAATTTACCCACGCACGCACGTGCATCCAGAAAAGCAACTTCCGTAGCTAAATCGATTGGTTTGATAGCCTAATCTCTTACATGAACAGGTTATCATGAAAACAAGATAAGTTTCTCAATACTCATCGTTTTTGCCAAGATTTGAAAACGTGGGAATGGCATTTCCAAGCCCCTAAAAATGTTCCTTCGGAGAGGGGGGGGGGGAAGGGGAAAAGGGCATGTTTCGCCCTTCTAACTGATAAGTTATCCCAGCTAACCGAGATGAGAAAATGCTAGAATTCGTATCATAACTTGATTTAGTAATTACTCTGGCAGCACGATTTTGTAGTTTTCGAAGTTTCTCACTCAGCTGTCGAGACAAGCCATCCCAAACAACACTGCAGTAATAAAAATGTGGTTCGATAAGACCCTTGTATATTTTAATAGCAGTGTGCCTGGAAATAAAAGATCTCACTCCCTTTAGTGCACCGATACTGGAAGCGACTTTTTTCGAAATTGCGCGTATGTGCTCCTTCCAGGATAGGTTTTCATCGACAGTCAGTTCGTGAGCTGTGCTATGATTTGTTTGGTTTATTTTGACGCCGTCTACACTAATACTGATTTATTTTCTTGTCACTTAAAGGCTGCAATTTTTTACGCGAGCTAATGACCATAAACTCAGTTTTAGCGACATTGCGGCTTAACTAACAAGGCAGTGAGCGTACTGTGCAGAAAGCGAAAGAATGTTTTCACGGTTTGTTCTATTTTTGAGTTAGGAGTTCCAATGGCTGATAAAAACGTACTTGAACGCTGCCAAGGCGAATTTTCTAGGCTATTTTTAAATTTTGCTAGTAGGGATAACTGCATTATAGATTGCTAAAATTTCTTCTTCTCTTGCGATAGAAAACCAAGCAGCTATTTTGCTGTGAAAGGAGTTAATCGCAAGAGAAATTTCCAGATCCCTGTAGGGATTAATGACGGGGTATATCGGCACTCAAAAATCAGACATAACTTGCCATAGAGAAGACGAATACCCGAAAAAACGGATCCTTTCACTCCCGTGGGGAAAACAACATATTTTGTAAAACTGTAACTATAGACCCAAGGACCACACATAGTATACCGTTTGAAATATATTATTTGTGGGATACCACATCTCATACTAACAGCCATAGAGGAAGGCTCAGTTGGAATTGAAAAGCATTCAAAACGAAAAACTAAATAATAATAATAATAATAATAATTATATAGGGGCGATCTCATGCGCATAAAGTGGTTTTCAGAACGGCCCTGTGGAAAATATTATAAAAACGTAAAAGCTACTCAAACGTAAAAGATACGATATAAATGAAATATGATAAAATTAAGGCATGTGTTCAAGTTTCTTTTTAAAAAGTACAATAGATTCAGTTTCCTGTATTTCAAGACTTAAAAGGTTAAAATCGAGAGCTCCTTGGTATGTGATTTTTTGCCTTGCCCAGTTTGTTTTGGGAGCAGAAAGGTGCAGATTCTTGCGCTGGCGGGTATCATAATAGCGAATGGCATTATTTTGTCTAAAATTAAAATTAAAATCGATGATTTTATGAAGGCATCTAAAAATAAAAACACATCGGTGAAGGTACCGTCTGTGATCTAAGTGCTTCCACTCTAGTTCCTCAAGAGCTTCGGTGGCGGAGGAATATTTTGGTTTGTCTGAAATTAATTTCGCTGCTTTGTTTTGTTGTACTTGGAGATCGTTCATCAGTTGAGTGATGTTTTTGTCACCCCATATAATGTCACCATAGTCAAAAAGTGGAGGAATTAGGGAGTGATAAAGTGTTAGGAGAGCGTGTAGTGGTAGAAGAGGCTTGATTCGTCTAAGAAGTCCAAGTCGCTAGTTGGTCTTATTTACAATGTTTTTTTTATGTGCTCATTCCAAGACAGATCTTTTCTAAGTGTCACACCCAAGTATTTGAATGTATTGGCTTGTTTAAGAGGGCTTTCATTGATCTTAATAGAAACAGTGTTTAAGGACTTAAGACGACGAGTGCTTCCAAATAAAACAAATTTTGATTTATCGCAATTAAAAGAGCATTAACAAATATCTCACTCCTTGTATAGTTGACGTATACCCCTAAACTATAGCCTAATATGCAACTCTTAAAGTGTCGGTTATTGTCAGATGTTAACTTGACCTTAAAAGTCTAGGAGGACAAAGGTGCACAATTTTAGGGGTGGTTGATAAAATCTCATATAGGAGGGGGGTATGATTTTATGCTTTCAAACGATAGATCTGTCCAAGAACTTTTTGCTGTTCAAATTTGATAAAAATTGAACAAATATTGAGCATGTTATGGTATTTTGTGCCACATGGCACTTTTGGGAGTGAGAGGGTTAAGGCGACTACAAATTAGGCGATGACGGGTTTCCAAAGTCCTGGAACAGGAGACATTCGTGTGACAGCAAGGAGAAAGCTCGCTCCTGAACGAGAAGGCATCTTGCAGCATTTATTTATCGTATTTAACCCAGAGCTTGTTCCCAATTTGCAAAGCAGAACATTTAATATTGTAACAGTTAAACAAGATAAGTAATATTCTATGTTGTTAAAAACTGGATCATTGCATAATGTAATTCAAGAGTTTTCAATGGCTTCGCTATCATGGTATGTGAGCCATTATACCATGCTCTACAAATATGATAAGCGTGCGCGTAATCTTTTTGGGCATTTTTATTTTAGTTTAGTTTAGTTTTCTATATTTTGGGAGCGTTTTTAATAAAACAATTATTCCACTCGCACTTGCTGTATATGAGATGGTTATAGCAAACTCGGAGCTACGCGCCGCGGTTGCCATCTATCATACTCTTATCCAACGCGCTCGTGGAATAGTTGTTAAATACTGGTGACGTCATTTGATCACAAGATTTTCCCAAGAAAGCTATACCGTTGGCATGGCTATCATAGGTACAAGAATACAGGGAACAAGGTCTCTATAACTCAAGTAGCATGCAGGAGTAAAGCGGGAGAGACACGGAGAAAGAGCGGAGTTGGAAGTATGGGAATTGAGGGACGTTTTCTAAACCGCTCTGATAGGCTGTCTTTAGGAGTGTTAAGAAATTCGACATGTTGAGGTCCTGCCCCATGGGCTTTAAAATTTAGGGTGTTTTAACAGATTGTACTGTTCCTTTAGTAACCTTATATGCCATGAAGATGACCACTATTTGTTCGCTAATTATTGGACATTTTTGGTAATACTAATGTTGTGGCATCAGGTGGTAAAGTTTGGTGGTATTGATCCATCAAGTAGAATGAACTGTAGTGTGCCACCTCAAGAGGTAAATTCTAACGTTTTGGTTATTTTGGTTTCGAAAACTTCACGAAATTACGCAGACAGACGGTTATTAAAAACGATCATCGTATTCTGATTACTACTTTGTAGGCCATTTTTTTCTTAATCAATTCATTCATTAGGCATGGTCATTATTTTTCAGTCTTTGATCATGGAACAGAGACCTAATCGCATATCATCGTAGGTACAAATGCAGGTCTTTAGCTAGAAGAATATAATCTCTCTCTTCTTTCGAATTCTAAATTAGGGACGAACAAATAAACCAAACTCGACAATAGCATCTAATTGGTTCGACACGCTCCGTCACTTCTTATTCACATTTCCTATCCAAGTCTTTCTTTCCATAGAGATATGCACATACTGCTAAAATTAAGCCCTTTAGCGCGAGCCAAAAAAAGTTAAAAAATCTAAAAGTCGTGTGAAATGGGTTGGTCAAAAATGAGAAAACCGGAAAATGCTTTTATTTTATTTCTAAGCGGTAGAATTCTGTAGTAGTCGAGATTAGGATTAACCGTGTATAGAGGTGTCTTTCTTCTTTTTACTACACTTCGAACGCAATTGAAATGTTCACAGTAGGGCCTCAAAATGAATCTTCATATATCGGAGAACTGCATGCCACATCATTCATTTCCCTGAACTTTTATGACTAGTGAGTCATATTTCCAGTTTGCTAAAAGGAAACCAACGACCTTTAATTCAAAAGTCAAAACCAGTATCCAACAACTGAAACACACAACCGATAAATGGAAGGCAAGAGTAAGGATCTTTATTCCTTCAACAAATCTGGTATTAAAATAACACAATTATTTGCAGGTAATAAAATAGACCTGATTAGCATAAGATCCACCTTTCCCATCATCCTTACAAGCTGTAGATTTTCCATACTTATCGAAAGTTTGTGGCGCAAGGACACTACCGGCACACCAGCCACCATCCTGAACTGCAAACATCCTGTAGCCCGCTCTCATTGCAGCCGCGGCGCACTTGGCAATGGGGTTCGTACGAGAAGAATAATATCCGTCCAAGATAGAGTCCTTTCCTTCCAACGTTGGGATTGCACGACTTCCAGTATCCTTATAGCATCCAACCTCATCATAACCTGGACAACAATGGACAAACAGAAGCAGTATTAAAGATGCATGTGCCATAATTTACATTCTCTCTTTTCGCCCTCAAAAACGTGGGCCAGGATCACGCACACAGATCCTGGAAATGAAGTCTTTCTCCATACACTTTATTGCCAAGCTTCTCTATTTCTTTCTACCAGCTGAACACTGCAAAGAGACATCATGATAGACTTACAACTTCAGAGGTTTCTAAACTGTAGCTTGATTGTGTGACCAGCTATCCGCTCACCTGTGATGTAGTAAACTTGATTGGCCCATGGTCCACCTTTACCATCTGACTTGCAGCCTGACGATTTGCCATATTTGTTGAAAGTCTTGCCAGCCGTAGCACTGGATGCACACCATCCACCATCTTGAACTGCAAAAATGTGGAATCCTCGTTTCATAGCTGCTCTATAGCACTTTTCGATGGAGTGTCGTCTTGCCTGGTAGCTGCCATCCAAGATGGAATCTTGTCCTTCTATTGATGGTATGGCGCGGCTTGTCTTATCTTGAAAACATCCAATTGTCGCGTATCGAGGACGATAATCTGTTAAGATAGGTTAAGCAATGCTAACTCAGTAACACGTTCACTCTTAACAGTGGAAGGTTTTCATTGTGAACAGTAATTTGTTGAACAGCTGAACGGCATGACAATGAACATTAAGCTTATTTAATGATTACAAATTCAGCAATACACTGATTACCCAGGCAGTGAGGCCTGGGTATGAATTTCGGCTTTCTTTTTTTTTTCACGTTCAGTCACAAATCGCCGTCTGGTCTCTAAAGCGCACGCGCCACCTGTGCGTGCGTACAGCACATGGAATTTACAGAGGTTGTCGTCGAGAAAAGTTAGCACGGATTCTATGATTTCTAGGGCGATGAAATTACATACAAACGAACACACCGTTCAAGGTACACCAACACTAAAGGACGTTATGCGTTTTCGGAACGGGTCGCTGCAAGCCTTAGGAGAGATCGATTTACGAGCGAACATTTTGAGTGAATCATGAATCATGTTATACCAAAGGAGTCATCAACCGGGGCTATCAACTCTTCAACTTGATAAAAAGTATCTTCAGAAGCGTCTTCGTATTTTTAGACCTGATCGTGAACCAAGCAGAATTCCAGCACGAGCTCAAGAACGTCTGAGCAACAAGAGCAGAAAGGTTAGAGAATTTGTTTACGAATTCGTCTGTTCGAGTACACCTAAGTAAAATGCTTTGAGAAACTTCGTAAAGTATAATAAAGATCAAATCTCGAACTAAACGATATTTTCTCGTTATTTTCTTGTAACAGAGTTATGTGTCTTAACAAGAGTGAAACTCATGTAGCGAATTATTGTACATTTAAGCTGAAAGAAACTAATGTATGTCAGTGACCCCAGTAAAACAATTCTTGGTTTGCACTGTCACGCAATCCTGACGCAATAAAAAATTTATTCGAAAACCATTTAGTGGATAAAATCAAGAAATTGTGATGTTATAGGAGATTAATAAAGATGACACTCCTCGAATTTTTAGGTCTGTGCGTTTTCCCAAGCTCAGATATTCGTCGAAATATTTTGCACAAATTTACAGAGACCAGTATGGAACCGCCATGTTCGTGTACCTCCGCGGTACGCCTACATTGCGGCCGGAAAATATTGTAAACATCTGGCACTTACTTTGGCTATCTAGGCGACTGATTATCTGTACTGAACAAACAAGCATTTACAGAAGCACTTTTCCTAATACTTTAACTTCTAAATGGGCTAAAAATCACGAGATAAGTATATGATTTCGACAACCGCGTTCGTAGGTCTATGTCACGCATCGCCATAACAATGAAATTCAAAATGTCTCGCTTGCTTGAGAAACGCAAATAACAACGACAAAGGCTACGGAAAATAGGCTGAAACGTTTATAGGTTGATATAAAGACGTTGACTCATTTCACACCCTAAAGACTTGCAAACGAGTAACAAGCTATTAATCGATTCCAAGAAATGCAATCAAAAGGAGAATAGCTTAAAAGCATATCAATTCGATTGAATTTCGTACAACTTCAAATGCAGAACATTTAGCTCAATTGCAATATAGCTATTGCTTCTCAGTATAACGACTGCCTGGGTACAGCTTCCAGATAATTACATCTAGGAGATTTCAAAGCCGCTGCACACTTCTTTTGTCTCTTTCCTAGTTCGGTGGCTTTCTCTCCGCTTTCTCTCCGCGCATCCTCTTAGTTTACGACAGCACCTTTAGCGTCTTCAGTTATATTGTCTGTCTAAGCTACCCGTGAAATTTCTTGGCATCTCTGAAAGGCCGATGTTAAGTAATATTGATATTTAGCTAGCTGATTTTTTCTTCATTGTCAGTTTTCGACATGTTTGCTTGTCTAAAAGATTCTCTTGTTGAACCAGACTTCCTGCCACATTTGACAAGGTTCAACCTTGCTACATTTTTGTAAACTTTGATTAAAAAGGTCGTGGGTTCGAATCCCTTTCAGAGCCCAAAAACTTTTTTCAGGTCATTTTTCCAGTAGTGTTATGGCTGCATTCTTTGATTAAAAAGTTTCTTTCTAGTTGAAGGGTGTCCTTCAGTTGCCTTTGAACAGAGCACTACGTCTCACACTTACCACATTGCACATGGTTGGAAACAATGGCACAGAGGAAGGCAACGACAAGGAAAACTTGATTCTTTGTACAATCCATACTGTGAAAAATTAAGGAATATCACATCAATTAATCGCGACATATCTGTTAGGTTGTTCCGGGTTAAAGCCAGTTGTCAGTTCAGCCTCTGTAAAACCCTTCTTTTTTCAATAAGAGCGTTCAAATTTTTTCAATTTTTTTTTTTTATTTCGTTTAATATTCAAAGTCTTTGATTAAAAATTGTGAACTTCACTGAGCCTGTAAGTCACGATCGTTTCGAACTGAAATAACTTAATTTCTTCCTACTAAAGAGAGATGTAACTTCTGCAAAAGCGAAAATTGTAGACGATGAAGATGCGACTGCAAATCGTTTCTGACATCGCCGAGTAAAGAAGGAATTTTGGTCAAAAGAGGATCTCCTTACTGTGTAAATCCACAACACGGCAATAACACTACGAGTCCTCAAATATTTCATTCCTTATCCATGACTTATTCGAGATTTCGTCCTCTCTTCTGAAATCTTTTCAGTTTGCTGTGAAGCACCACCGACAAGCCAAAGGTATTCACCATCTCACAGTATTTTATCACTCCAATTAATTATTCAGACCCGTAGCAGATTAAAAAACTATGCTTAGACTCATGGCTCGACGTCGATTTCGAGATCCGCATATGACCTGTATTAAAATTGATAAGAGCTTACCTGCTTCAATAGCTTTGCTGGATAAATTGTTCCACTTTTTTCTCACTTGAATTTAAGTACCGCCGTATTTATGCTGAACTGTAGCTAATAATAGTTTTCAAATACACCTATCGGTCAGTAAACAAGTCAAAAGAATAATAACCATAATACGGAAGTTCAACGGTTAAGATTCATGCAGTGATGTTAAAATTACTGGTATCTTACACGACTCTTCAATAGAGATTATAGTGAGTAACGGCACGTTTTGGGCATCGACACCATGAACATCGTTTTGGGCATCGTTTTGGGCGTCGACATCATGAACACAGTAGAGTTAACGGTATACAGAGAAAGATCAGATCGGGTTAAGCGCCGGAAGCTAAGACCGGAGCCTAATCAAAACACAGGGACAGGAGCCATTGTTAATCTGTCCATTGAATGATATTTGGATTATCGACTTTGCCAAAAATAAAGCACGCACGCTTGAGCCAAGAAAATGTAACATGTTTTAGCCCCTTATGTGCGTAAATCGGAAAGTCACGTGTTTGATGGCATAGTTTCACAACGGAACAAAAAGTCTGTTATTAAACAAATATATTTACTTTAAACGTTGTGTGATTATACCGCAAAGACAAGCAATCTCAAGGAGAAACTTTCGTAAGCTTAGAACAGGCTGCCTTAGCAAAAATCCCGGGTAATGAAATATCAGAGAACCCACTCAGTAAACCGGGCGCGTCCTGGGCTTTTTTCGCGGTATACCTCTCTACTAGGACCTCGGGTCAAGTCTCGTAGCCCGCCGCGTACCACGAGCGCAAGAGGCGCTTGAATTGGAAGCGCGAGACAGAGCAAAAACCTGCGCAATCAGGGTATTGAGAGTGAGAGAGTGTCTCTGTAAGAACGGTCCGGCCGATTTTGCTTGAGACACAGAGTTAGCTCATTTCCTGTGTCTTATACGACATTCATGTACCTATACTAAAACCCACAATCCGTTTGATCGGATCTCTTTATTTTTCGGAGTTTTACGGAAATTAAATTTCGCTCGAGCGAAGGCCTGTCGTGACACTTTTCAAGACTCAACTTTGGGACAACTTTGGAGGACAATTTACGAAAAACTACGAGACTCAGCAAAAAACAAATACCACAGCCATGTATATTAACTCTATCTTATCTATCGAGGTGACTTTCGTGAACATCGCGTTTCAATCAAGCAAACATGAAGACGAGTGACACGTTATCGGTTCGCTTAAGTCACACACGCGAAAACCGATCAAATTCAAGGTAAATTGTTGAAAAAGTGAGGCGTTCTTAACTGATCCAACTAACATAGCTAGGAAGTAGAAAAGGTAACTACAGAAAAAAACTTTGCGGCCGGACCTTTACTAAAACTTTATAACTCCGTGAACTTACCTAATTGTCGGCAATCTCCAAGTTTGGCCGCCATTTGAGGGACTTGTCAATATGAAGCGTAGCAGATGTAAATCGAGCAGGTAGATCTAAAACCGTTAGAAATACATATGAAACCAACTCAAATGAACTTTACTTTCAATTCAAGCGGCAAAATTTTAAAATTGCTCGTTAAACTTACCATTCCTACATCCCCATGCGACCATTTCTCCCGGCAAACAATTCAAACACTACAACTAGTGTTCGAATTCCCCTAGTCGATTCCACCATAAGAAATAACCTGTGTCACCCAAGCATCGACTCGAATGTGAAGTACGAATAACATAACTGCTTCATCTTCGAGGCAATATCACGCTGGTGTTCTGATTTCCTGATCGACAAGAACGGTGATCAGGAAGCGATGTTTACCTCATAAACGTGACCGCTGACCAGCCGCTGAGTGAAAACAGTACGGCTCAGTGACGAGGGGAGGGGTGCGGGGTGGGTGCGAGCAGATCATCAGACGACTTTTGGGAACATTCGAACATATGCATTAAAGTATTATAATAAGGATAAGGACTCTCAGTCTTAATGCGAAGGCATGCATGCTTTGTCTTGCAGACAACTTTTGTTATGCGTAGTATTCTTTTTTCCTTTCAAATACATTTCGTTCCATAAAGGACTGGCATCAATCCATATATTTATAGACAAATCTTACCATGTAGAAAAATGTGTTTAGATAATCGAGATAACCATTAAACCTCTTGTATCACATTGGTAGTAACGTGTCTTGTCTTTGCCCAACCCCGAGAGCGTGGAGCGGCAAAGACGCGAGACACAAGGCTCGCGCCTCGCGGCTTCTCCATGCTCACAGGATACGCATGACCTCACTATCTTTAAGAAAAATAAGAGACTGCTCGCAGTCTGTATTTCGTCCAGCCATTTCATAAGAGTGACGCGATTCTTTTCAACTGAGTGAAAAAGTCACAAACCCATTCTTTACCGCGCGAGCGTAACCACTGACCACTCACAAAGTACAGTAGGCTTCTCTGGGGCTCGGAAATTGAAATCGTATCGAGTATACAGAGTTATAGTGAGTTCCTTTAGATCTCCCACACTTGTATCGCGATGGAAACAGTTACAAGTACAGGAGGAAGCCGTTCGTTAGCGAGACGTTTATGATGTCTCAGGACTGCTTTTTGAATAGCAAGGATGGAAAAAACTGTGGTTCATCGCGTGGCTTAAGTGGTTTGGTACGGCTGTCTGAATGCAATGATGAAGTAAAACGTCATCTGATAAGCTGCCACCTGTCTAAAGAGGTCCTAAGTGAAAACGAGCTAATCTTGTGCAAGGACTGGCCTATTTCACCTCGCTCAGGAGAATAAACAAAAAATGTGGATTTGCTATAGGCATCGCCATACCTTGGGGAAGTTTTGGAGAAATGCAAAGGTAACATGTCAGTATCCTAGTCGTGCTGGTGTCATGAAGCGTATCCAAGGCTGTTTCCATACTTAAGGAAATCTGTACTTTCTTCAAACTCACATTTAAATCTTGAGATTCCAAAGCTGTTCTAATGTCAAAAATAAAGAAAATGAATGTCACTCAAGTCCTCACGTTTGCTTGATTGAAACGCGATGTTCACGAAAGTCACCTCGATAGATAAGGTAGAGTTAATATACATGGCTGTGGTATTTGTTTTCTGCTGAGTCTCGTAGTTTTTCGTAAATTGTCCTCCAAAGTTGTCCCAAATTTAAGTCTTGAAAAGTGTCACGACAGACCTTCGCTCGAGTGAAATTTAATTTCCGTAAAACTCCGAAAGATAAAGAGATCCGATCAAACGGATTGTGGTTTTAGTATAGCTACATGAATGTCTTACAACACACAGGAAATGAGCTAAATTTGTGTCTCAAGTACAATCGGCCGGACCGCTTGCTCTTACAGAGACACGCTCTTAACTCCCGCGGGATAAACCTGTCCTCACCTTGAGCAAAGTTTAATATAAGAAAACTCAACGGATTGATTTTCAGAAAGGTTCTGCTACCTCTGTGTATGTGAAAGAGATAATATGGAAGTGAGCCGATCAAAATGATAATAATAAATAAATAAAGGTTACATGTAAACGCTTTATACTTGAGAGAGAGATAGAAAGTTTCTAAGTGATCTTGACGCACCGTTTTTTTTTTTAACTGGGTCTGAAAATCATGTCTTGGGTTCGTTGCTTTCCCCAGTTTCTTGTCCACGGGCAATTTCAATCTCTGTTTCACGTATTGTAGTTGAATGGTTTTCGAACTATTCTTTTATTGCGTGACAGTGCAACCCAACAATATGACAACAGGTGTGATTGGTTTTAGTTGTTGTTTTTATTTATTTATTTATTTATTTTGGATTCGGTTCATTCAATACACATGGTCATTACTTTTAAAATCTTTGATAACGGCCTGAAGAGGACACATCGCACCAACCCAAATTCAGCACGTGCTCTCGAGCCAAGAAAAGTTACAAAAATATACCCCAAATGACCATCATTCGCTGGCGCCGCTTTATGGTCGGAGGTTTGAAGCAAACTTCATTAAATATATATTTTCTGAAAGCTTAAGAATTGTAGATTACGAAAGTATACTCATTAAAATAAAAAAAAGTTAAGGGTTTTCGATATAGCGCCCTATTTCCCAAAGTACAGAGGTTCTCTAATTAAGTTCGTTTCGGTCGGTTTTGAGCGGGAGGATGTGATCAACATAGCTATGTCTTCTTGACACCTTTCTCTAAAAAAACCTGCCAAGAAACAGTGTCGCGAAATTTTGATTACTTGTCTGGTTTGTTTTTGGCACGCAGTTAAACTTTGAGAGTTGATAAAACAGGCATTCTCTTCACGAAAGCGCCAATGAAGCAATGCTTAGAGAATGTCAAACACCTTCCGGCCCTTCCCCCATCAATTGCAACCAACTTGTCGCTAGCAGTTAACGCACAGCCCAGTTCTGATCGAATGTTTTTCCCTTGAAACTTTTTCCTCCGACTTTTTCCTCTGTGGTGCTTTCTTCGCACTTGCAAATGGACACGAATTTTGCGTTTGTTCTACGACATATTTACGAGCGGAGAACACTGTGAACAGCTCGTTGACTTCCAAACACAATCGTTTGACAATCGTACATACGCGGCAATCTGTTACCCAACTCTTTAATGCAAGTTTACTTCTCGTGACAACCCCTTGACAGCTCTCAATTAGAGGTAATTTTCATTACCTCTAAAACGCAAAGAAACGTTATTAACGTTTTTCGTTTATATCTTTGCTTGGAATCACCTTTTTTCTTAGAAATGTTTTTAAATAAAAGATCGCAATAAGATCTATCTGAAAAAGCGGGAGACAAATATTTGGAAAAATGGTCAATTTTGCAATTGGGGCATACTCATACCTTAATCACACGTGACGTGGGTTCGACAAGAATGAGAACTGAGTCTGTTATTGTCTGTTATACAATGAATTCATTTTACCTTTTGAAAAGCATCCTTCGGTAGTTGAGATGGAGACTAGCTAGCGTTTACAGATGCGACTTTCGCTTCTTTATCACATTGTTTAGTCGAAACTGAATCCCCTGATAAACTGCACATGTTGACATAACCTGGTTCCTAGGGTCCTCTCCTACTCGACCCCTCTCTCGCCACAGGAGCCGAGTAGGAGAGGACCCTGGGAACGAGGTTGATGTTGACAGTGTAGAGCCTAAAAGTGAATTATCATTAAAAGTTAAACTGTAGGTGAAATCAGCAATGTTTCATTTTCATGCATTTCAGATGGCTAATGAATCAAGACTGACAGATAGACTGATTTGAAAATTCAGGCTAATATCTAAATGAAACGCACACAACACAGGAATAGAATGCTCTAAGGAAAATCTTTATTGCTTCGTCAACTCTGGTATTGAAATACTAATTAATCATTTTCAGGCAATAAAATAAACGTCATTTGCCCAAAATCCTCCTTTGCCGCCAGGCCAACAAGAAGTAGATTTTCCGTACTTGTTGAAGGTCAGCGGAGCAGTAGCACTAGAGAAACACTGACCACCTAACTGAACTGCAAACATGTGGTAGCCCCGTTTCATTGCAGCCACGGCGCACTTGGCAATGGGGTTCGTACGAGAAGAAGAAGGTCCATCCAAGATAGAATCTTTTCCTTCCAACATTGGAATTGCACGACTTGCTGTGTCCTTATAGCATCCAATGGAAACATAACCTAATAAGAAAATGACAGTACAAGAAATTACATAAAAGATGTACACTGTCAAGTTATTGGTCAAGCCAGTTGCTGATGCAGTTGGTGCTTTGTCGAAGCTGAACTTAAGAAATTTACCACCTGAAAAACATTGTTTGGAAAAAGACCATGGGGGTCCTGCTCAAGTTTACAATGTTGCTTCTTTAAGATCACCTATGGAAAGTCAGTGCCGGTCCAAGTGTTATTGTTCTTTTTCTGCAGCGTGCAGCTTGCTTAAAGAGTCCATGCATCACTAATTTGTCGGGAATCTTTTGTCAACAATTGTTTCCTTTATTCAATTTCCACTAACTTCCAGTTGTCAGCTCAAAGAAGTGCAGTCGCACTGTAAGACATGAAATAGTAAGGTAATAAGCCGCGAGTCCACAGATTCAAAGCATACTCAATGGTTTTCTTTTACTGGTTCTTGGTTTTTTAAAGTCGTTTTGTTTAAAACTAATGTGGGCTTAGACAAAAAAAGAGAACGAACAGTCAAAATGACTAGCCACCATAGTTGTTGGTTTAAGGTTGTGGCGCCAATAAAGGTGATTAAAGAAGCAGCTGTGATTTAAATGCTGTACCTTTGATCACATAAACTTCATTGGCCCAAGGTCCTCCTTCGCCGCCACTCCAACAAGCTGTAGATTTTCCGTACTTGTAGAAGGTCAGCGGTGCAGTAGCACTAGCGAGACACTGGCCACCATGCTGAACTGCAAACATGTTGAAGCCCCAGCTTAATGCAGCCACGGCGCACTTCGCAATGGGGTTCACCCGGTGCGTGTACGATCCGTCCAGGATGGAGGAAAGTCCTTCCAATATTGGAATTGCACGACTTGCTGTATCCTTATAGCACCCCACAGAAACATAACCTAAAGATGGAGAGTGAGAGAAAAATAAGTCCGATGAGTTGGGATTGTGCCTATGAGTAGGGTAGTCTGTTTTGTGGAATCAGGTATAGTCCAATCTGGCCTTCGCAGGCTCTTTTTTTATGCTGTCTGTTCCAAAAAAAAAACACAGATCCAATCTATGAAAAGGCCGACAATGGAATAGCACTAATATCAACCCAGCTGAGTTTTTCCTTTTTGTCTTCTAGTCATGTTTGCTCGTCTAGAGGCTTCTCTAGTAAACCAGCTTGGGAGGGAGCTGAGAAAGTCCGCCTCATTTAACATGGTTTAACTATATTTTATTTTCATTAAACTTCGAGTAAAAAGTTATCTTGTTAAAGGGTGGCCTTCACATCACTTTGACAAGAACACTTTGTCTCAGACTTACCACATTGCACATAGCTGCAAGCAATGGCGCAGAGGAAGGCAACGACAAGGACTTGATTCTTTGTACGAGGCATTTTTCAGTCGTAACTGTGAAAAACTAAGGAATGTCACCGCATTCATTTAGTCTTGTTCTCAATACAGCTTGTTTAAGAAGGTTGTTCCGGGTTAGTCAGTTAAGTCTCTGTAAAACCCCTCCATTTTCAGGGAGAGAAGTTAGTTTAGTGGATAACTTAGAAATTCAAAAAAGTGAGGCCGGTGTTCATGGTTTGGGTGTTCCCTGATCGTTGTAATTCAACTCTTATTTTCTTTGATCGCCAACAGGATTTCTGCTGACTGGAACTCGGTACAGAGCAAAGTTTCGAGTCTAGTCACGGCATGTCTAACTTTCAGGCCTTTTTTGGCGGCGGCGTGGCAACTTAGCATACAGTGGTCGGGCACGAAAAATACCAAATTTTCTCTTCGGTCGCGGACAAAAAAAACAGTTTTTTTTTATTATTATTATTTCGTTTAATATTCAAAGTCTTTGATTTTAAACCTGTTAACATCAAAGCCTGTAAGTCACGATCATTTCGAACTGAAATGACTTAATTTCTTCCTACTAAAGAGAGACGTAACTTCTGCAAAAGTGAAAATTGTAGACCATTAAGATGCGACTGCAAAACTTTTCTGACGTCGCCGAATAAAGAAGAAATTTTGGTCAAAAGAGGATCACGCTATTGTGCACGTCTACAACACGGCAATAACACTGCGAGTCTTCAAAATATTTCATCGTTTATCCATGACTTATTCGGGATTTCCTCCTCTCCTCTGAAATCTTCTCAGTTTGCTATGAAGCACCACCGACAAGCGAAAGGTATTCACCATCTCACAGTATTTTATCACTCCAATTAATTATTCAAACCCGTAGCAGAATAAAAACTATGCTTACACTAACGATGGCTCAACGTCGATTTCGAGATCCGCATATGACCTGTATTAAAATTGATAAGAGCTTACCTGCTTCAATAGCTTTGCTGGATAAATTGTTCCACTTTTTTCGCACTTGAATTTACAAGTACCGCCGTATTTACGTTGAACTGCAGCTAATAATAGTTCAAATTCACCTATCGGTCAGTCAACGAGTCAAAAGAATAATAACCATAATACGGAAGTTCAACGGTTAAGATTCATGCAGTGATGTTAAAATTACTGGTATCTTACACGACTCTTCAATAGAGATTATAGTGATTAACGGCACGTTTTGGGCATCGACACCATGAACATCGTTTTCGGCATCGTTTTGGGCGTCGACATCATGAACACAGTAGAGTTAACGGATACGGAGGAAGATCAGATCGGGTAAAGCGCCGGAAACTAAGGCCGGAGCCTAATCAAAACACAGGGACAGGAGCCATTGTTAATCTGTCCATTGAATGATATTTGGATTATCGACTTTGCCAAAAATAAATCACGCACGCTTGAGCCAAGAAAAATGAACATGTTTTGGCCCCTCACGTGCGTAAATCGGAAAATCACGAGTAATGGGTTTCACAACGGAACAAGAAGTCTGTTATTAAACAAATTTATTTACATTAAGCGTCTTGTGATTATGCGGCAAAGACAAGCGATCTCAAGGAGGAACTTTCGTAAGCTTAGAACAGGCTGCCTAGGCAAAAACCCCGGGGAAAAAAATATCAGAGAACCCACTGAGTCAACCGGGCGCGTCCTAGGGCCTCGGGTCAAGTCTCATAGCCCGCCGCGTACCACGAGCGCGAGAGGCGCTTGAATCGGGAACGCGAGAGAGAGCAAAAACCTGCGCAATCAGGGTATGAACTCCCGCGGGATAAACCTGTCATCACCTTGAGCAAAGTTTAATATAAGAAAACTCAACGGATTGATTTTCAGAAAGTTTCTGCTACTTCTTTGCATGCGAAAGAGATAACATGAAAGGGAACCGATCAAAATTATAATGATAAATAAATAAAGGTTACATGTAAACGCTGTATACTTAAAGGTCAAATGAACCAAAATTTAGACATCTTTTCTTCAGCCATTTTATAGCGACAAAATGTTTAAAAAATCATGTAAAAAGAATTTTATGCGGCAATTTTTCTTTCTGAGCCGTGAAAGGAGTAAAAAAGTTAAAAGTACGAAGACAGCCGATGGCCTCACGAAAACGTTTCCAAAATGACCGCCCACTTTAATGGAAGGAATGGAACTGAGACTGCTTTGTGACGTCATTGTTGTCTTGAACATTGCTGCGTTTCTCCGTCTGTGAGTCGTTCGTGGGGAAGGTTTTACATCTAAATACAAATCATATTTTACTTGGGATATGGCCGAGGAGTTCTTCCGATGTTCGGCGGGTATTATTCGCTTGTTTTTAGTTGTTTTTTGTCCAATTGCAGGCTTGCAACGGTCCATAGTGAAGTTAAAAATCGTCGGTACCACGTCTTTCTTGAGTACAAGTTGACGAAGCTTGAAAGAGGGTCCCAACAAACTCCTTACTACAAGATTTTGTTCGAAGCTGTCTTCGGTAAAGTGTTTTGCACAAACGCGCGAATGCTTCGAGAGCATGAAGCACTCCCATTTCATTTTTATAAGCCATTCTCTTTTAATTTTTGGGTCCTGGGGGAACTTAAAAATGTTAACTTTTGATTTTGAGTGGTTTTCCTCTGAAGTTCACTGTGAACATGAAACCAAAACAGGTTCAAATTTCCCGCATTTCTTGAGCTCACCAACAGTAACGTCACAAGTTTTATTTCCGACAATTATCCGACAATTTTCCCGACCGCTCTACGATTCTAATCAACAATGATTTAGATAAACATATACAGGCAAAAACTAACGATAGACAAATCCGACGTTTCGGCGACATCTTGGCGCCATTGTCAAGGGAAACTAATTAAATATGCGATTTCAAGAGTAACTAAGAGTTCAGAGTTACTAATTTGCATAAGTTAGACAAATACTTTAGCGCGAACTGAGTCTGATTGTACATTTAAACACGGTCGTAATTGTTTAATGAGTAACATCTCATTAATGAGACAATCAAACTTGTTGTGGCATTTTTTCAACACGCTAAAACAATTGCGAAGGTCATCCGGAATCCTGCCTGCGTGTCTATTATCATAATGATTGCGTACTGACGAGGTCTTGCTTCTATGTCCATCAACGCGTACGAACAGATGGCCACGGGTGTAACCGACATAACCAGCATCGCACTGGCCACACTTGAAGTTATACACAACGCATTGTTGATCAACGAGCTGAGGCTTAGGCTCGCTTGTCGGGAACTCCTGGACAATCTTGCGGCTCGTAAACATCGGTTGAACACTAGTCTGCAGCTTCACACTGAGATCTTTTAACTGTGTCTTCACGATATTAGCAGACTCCTGGTCTTTAAAGGGTATGACAACCCGAGTAGTGTTTTCTGTCGTAGATCTGGACCGTAATGAGGGCTGGTCAGCGACCTTTAAATTTAGGAAGGTTTTGACAGTGGAGTCAACAAGGTGCTTGGGATATTTCAGTTTAGAGAAAACAGACTTCAGTCGTTCGCACTCCTCAGTGAAATAGGACCATGACGAAGACAGGCGATGTGCGCGATCGAGCGTAGTTGTCAATAGTCCGCGCTTGTACCTATTATCGACATGACTGCGGTAATGGAGAAGCAGACCACTGTTTGTTGGCTTCACGAACACTTTAGTTTCAATACGAGACGCTCTGTTTAGGAGTTGAGTACCGAGAAAGGGAAGCATTCCATCATTTTCGACCTCCATAGTGAACTTGATGGTGGGGTGAGCGTGGTTGAGGGTGTTAAGAAAGTCCCTAGCTGTAGACAAATCGGGCATCACAGTGAGTGTGTCGTCAACATATCGACGATAGTAAGATGGCAGCTTGCCCTCAACATCTAATTTCTCTTCAATAGACGACATGAATACGTTGGCTAGCAAGGGCCCAAGGGGGAATCCCATCGCTACTCCGTCGATCTGTTCATACAGGGATCCATTAAATTGGAAAAGCTGCCCCTTGGTGGCCACACCCAAAAGATCAATAAGGTCCTGCTTTGAAATGTTCAAATCATACTCGGAATTAAACCAGTTGTTTCTAAAGGCTCTGTCTGCGAGAATCGTAATGGTTTCATCCAAAGGTACAATCGTGAACAAGGAGGACACATCATAGGACACTAGCAAGTCACCAGGTGTTATGTTGAGGTCTCGCGGTAGTTCGTTCACAAAATCGAAAATGTCCGTGACTGTGTACTGATTTAACGACAACGGTTTGAGCTTGTTGTCCAACCATTTCGCCAGAGCATAATTATACGTATTAGTCGCTGATAGGATTGGTCGCATGGTTAATTTCTCCTTGTGTGTTTTCGGTAACCCGTACAGGTGTGCCAGTCTAGAACCGGTCGGACGAAGAGACTGGGCCACAGCGTGGGGGAGGATCCTTGTGATGATAGATTGTACAAGAGCCTCCTTTGCTAAAAGCGGATGATAGTACTTACGTGGTCTGCCTCGGGTTTTTGGTCGTTCAGAAGGAATGGGACGAAATTTGCTGGTGTCATTGACAGAAGCTTCGGATAGTAGATGTATATATTCCGACTTATCCATTACAACGACGCCTGAGCCTTTGTCCGGTTTTGTTATGACGATATCATCACGGCGCTTTAGCTGTTTAATGGCTGTCAAAAGCTGTTTAGGACGACTAGGACCTTTACGGTTGATGTAATTGAGAGCTATAGATTTTAATGTTGCGGCAGCCAGTTCCTTAGAGTTCTCACTGTTTAGATGCCGTTCCAAGTTCCAGTAGACCTTCTCAAAGCTCGCCTTAATCTCGATGTTTGAGATACGCTGGGGTATGGCGAACTTTAAGCCTCGACAGAGAACCAATTTCTGAAAGAAACTGAGCTCATGCGAGGAGATGTTTGTGATATGCTCGTCGACATCGACTTCAGTGTTTAGTAACCTCGAGATCTTACGAGTGTGCACAGACATGACTTCATGGTAGAAGTCCTTTCGAAGGCCGCTAATAATGCGAAGAATGCAAGCGTACCGAAACAAACTGCAGGCTTGTCGGATATTAGTGTAGATGGAGTTGATCTCACTTCTGAGGGCTTCACTCTGTTTGATCTTGGCACGGAGCTCCTCGGCAAGAACATTTTTGCTATAGGATTCCGAAGACTTTTTCCACTTTGATGTCTTGTCTTTGTCAACCCTAGCGAATGTTGGTGTAAGGTTGAAGTTCTGGCAGAGTCCAAGAAACTCGATTGAACAATCGCAGTCAATTTGCTTCTTGCTACACTTTTCGAGACTCCGGAATAGGTGTAGCTGATCATCGCGTTTGAGAATTCTAATCAACAATGATTTAGATAAACATATACAGGCAAAAACTAACGATAGACAGATCCGACGTTTCGGCGACATCTTGGCGCCATTGTCAAGGGAAGCTCATTAAATATGCGATTTCAAGAGTAACTAAGAGTTCAGAGTTACTAATTTGCACAAGTTAGACAAAGACTTTAGCGCGAAAGACTGGCACACCTGTACGGGTTACCGAAAACACACAAGGAGAAATTAACCATGCGACCAATCCTATCAGCGACTAATACGTATAATTATGCTCTGGCGAAATGGTTGGACAACAAGCTCAAACCGTTGTCGTTAAATCAGTACACAGTCACGGACATTTTCGATTTTGTGAACGAACTACCGCGAGACCTCAACATAACACCTGGTGACTTGCTAGTGTCCTATGATGTGTCCTCCTTGTTCACGATTGTACCTTTGGATGAAACCATTACGATTCTCGCAGACAGAGCCTTTAGAAACAACTGGTTTAATTCCGAGTATGATTTGAACATTTCAAAGCAGGACCTTATTGATCTTTTGGGTGTGGCCACCAAGGGGCAGCTTTTCCAATTTAATGGATCCCTGTATGAACAGATCGACGGAGTAGCGATGGGATTCCCCCTTGGGCCCTTGCTAGCCAACGTATTCATGTCGTCTATTGAAGAGAAATTAGATGTTGAGGGCAAGCTGCCATCTTACTATCGTCGATATGTTGACGACACACTCACTGTGATGCCCGATTTGTCTACAGCTAGGGACTTTCTTAACACCCTCAACCACGCTCACCCCACCATCAAGTTCACTATGGAGGTCGAAAATGATGGAATGCTTCCCTTTCTCGGTACTCAACTCCTAAACAGAGCGTCTCGTATTGAAACTAAAGTGTTCGTGAAGCCAACAAACAGTGGTCTGCTTCTCCATTACCGCAGTCATGTCGATAATAGGTACAAGCGCGGACTATTGACAACTACGCTCGATCGCGCACATCGCCTGTCTTCGTCATGGTCCTATTTCACTGAGGAGTGCGA
>NC_138154.1:30031231-30056231 GCF_964199315.1 Orbicella franksi
TTGCAAATCGAAGCACATGGAACAGAATGCGCATAAGTGCGCATGCTCATAATGTCAACCGCTGGCTCAATACACTACAACTCCTCCCCCTTAAGCCAGTCTCGTACCCCAACAGTCCAACACAACATGCTATTCTTAAAAATAAAGTCAGAGCCCTAGAAATGGGCAGTTCAATGTTCAAAGGTCCAGTCGGGCTGGGGGCTTCCTCTCTCTGGTAGGGTATCTTCTAACGGGAACATATTCAATCTGGCTCAGCGGGCTGCTAACTGAAGGTTTAGCCGCTGGACTGGATGGCTGACGACCCGTTTCCCGTGGGACGGCTTCTGTCTGCTCAGACGGCTCAGCTACTTGGTCACCATGGTACTCGACTGGGGGCGGGAACAGCAACGGCTGGATAACTGGTGTACGGTTGTCTGCAACAGGAACAATGGAATCTTTGATTTGGTCTGTGTGTCGACGCCAAACTAAGTTAGGCCCAATCTCCACTTCATAAGACAGGGGTCCTAGTTGTGCACACACAATACCTGGTACCCATTTTGATTTTCCATTGTAATTTCGTGCTATTACTCTCTGGCCAATGGAAAAATGCCGCGTTACAGAACCACCCTTGGCGACAGACTGGTCTATCTGATGGTTGTTTATCTGGATGCTGAGATCTGGTTTTAAAAGGTCTAGTCGAACACGTAATCTTCTTCCCAAGAACAACTGGGATGGTGGCTCTCCAGTGGTTGAGTGGGGAGTGTTCCGATAAGCCAGCAAAAATCTTGCCAACTTAAGATTCAAGGATCTCACCTCAGTTTCGCTCTTCATTGCACTTTTGAAGCTCCCCACACAGCGTTCCACCAGCCCGTTGGTGGCAGGGTGATAAGGTGCTGAAGTGATGTATTTGATTCCGTTTTCCTTAAGGAAATGCTGAAACTCTTCTGATGTAAATTGCGACCCGTTATCGCTTACCAACTGGACTGGTATTCCATATCTGGCAAATAACTTCTGAAGGACTTCAATGGTCTTCTCTGAGGTTGTACTAGTCATTCTCTCTATCTCTAGCCATCTTGAATGTGCATCCACTACCACCAAGAACATGCTGTTGAGGAACGGACCTGCAAAATTAATGTGGATTCGTTGCCAAGGGGACGAAGGCCACTCCCATGCGTGTACCGGTACTGTGCTGGGTTCTCTCTGTGTTAGTTGGCCACCTGAGCAGGACTTAACAGTCAGTTCAATTTCCTTGTCGATTCCAGGCCACCAGATGTAACTTCGGGCGAGGGCCTTCATCTTCACGACCCCCATATGTCCCTGATGCAGTTCCTCGAGAACTTGAGGGGGCAACTTTGGAGGTACTATGACTCTTATCTCCCACATCAGACAGCCTGATTGTAATTATAATGTGATCTCATCTTTGTGAACAAAATAGGGGTTGAGTGCAGGAGCAGGGTTGTGTGGCCAACCTTTACTGGTCATCTCATACACTTGAGCCAAAACAGGATCTCTGTGTGTTTCTCGCCTAACGTTATCCACTGTCACTGGCAGTGGATCAAACTGCATCAAATTAAATACACCCACAGGGTCGACAACTTCTTCATCTCCGGATTCCTTTACGAGTGGAAGGCGGGAAAGACCATCGGTATTACTGTGAACTTTAGTGTTCTTCTATTCAATGGTGTAATCATAGCCCGCCAGGAACAAGGCATAACGTTGCAGTCGAGCTGCAGTGACCACAGGGATGCTTTTCCGAGGATGAAAGATTGATGTTAAGGGCTGATGATCTGTGTACAATGTGAAAGAGCGGCCAAACAAATACATATGGAACTTCTTTACTCCCCAGATTATTGACCAGGCTTCTTTGTCAATCTGTGCATACTTGTGCTCAGTTTTGGTGAGTGTCCTTGAAGCAAAACCTATGGGTCGCTCGGTACCGTCGTGCATCACGTGAGACTGCAGCGCTCCAATACCGACAGGGGATGCATCACAAGCAAGCCTTAGTGGTAGGCTGGGATCATAATGCGTTAAAACTTGCTCTGACGTGATCATTTCTTACACTTTGTGGAATGCTATCTCGCACTGTTCTGTCCATTTCCACTGGTGATTCTTCTCCAAAAGTTGTGTCAGGGGATGTACTACTGTCGTTAGGTTAGGCAAGAACCTGTGATAGTAATTGATTAGCCCGAGAAAAGATCTCACTTCAGCTACATCGTTCGGACGTGGCGCATTCAATACTGCTTCTACTTTCTCTGCTGACTTGTGTAGGCCATCTTTGTCGATGTCGTGTCCACAATAAGTTATCTTCTCCTTGAACAACTCACATTTTGCCTTGTTTGCTCTCAACCCATGAAGCTGAAGCCGTCGCAGAACTTCTTCTAAGTTAGCCAGGTGTTCTGCATCACCCTTGCTAGTAATGATCATATCATCAAGGATACAGCTTGTGCCAGAAGTTCCTTCCAGCACTTGATCAATGGTGCGCTGCCAGGTGCTGATGTGATGCCAAACACCAGTCTGTTGTACTGAAACAGACCCATGTGTGTGTTTATGGTGAGGTATTTCTTGGAATCTTCTTCCATCTCCAGTTGGTGGTATGCCTGACGAAGGTCAATCTTTGAGAATTTCTGCCCACCACTAAGCTTTGCAAAGATATCTTCAATGCGGGGTAAAGGATACTGCTCAGCTTGTAGTTCTGGGTTCACTGTGCCTTTGTAATCACCACAAATTCTGACAGACCTATCTTTCTTCGGGACAGGTACAATGGGCGTCGCCCAGTCGCTCCACTCAACTTTCGTGAGAATACCAACGCCTCAAGGCGTAAGGTACGGCACGAGCTTTGCAGAAATGAGCTTGGCTATCTTCTTTGAGCGTTAGCCTTGCCTTAGCTGATTTGAATGTTCCAAGTTTATCTTCAAAAACATCAGAGTATTTGTCTAGCATGGTCTGCAGACGCTCTTTAGCAATTGGTGGGGTTTGTGAAGCTTTCAGTGATTTAATAGCATACCAATCCAGGCGTATCTTGTAGAGCCAATCCCTTCCCATCAACACAGGGCCCTTATTCTTAACCACATACAGATCCAACATTAAAGGTTGCTGACCTTTGTACTCAACATTTGCCTTAAGCACTCCCAGTGGAACAATGTTTTCCCCCGTGTAGGTTTTCAATATTAGTTCAGTTTTATGCAAGGGTTTGTTGTGAAATTTCTCCTTGTACAAATCATGTGGGATGATCGACACAGCCGAGCCTGTATCCAGTTCCATTTTCAACGGTTTCCCTTCTACTTTAAGGTCTACCCAGATTACATTACTGCTCGGTTTCCTCACATTGTGTATCTTCATACCTCCTAACACATCTTCAAATGCATCACTTTCACTGTACTGAACAGTATGGACTTGAGTCTTTTGTGGTGTTTTGGGTGGTTGCTTTGGCTTACCTTGTCGTCTCGAGTTACAAACTCTGGAAATATGGTCCACCTTCCCACAATGATAACATGTCTGGTCCTTGAATCTGTAATTGTGTGATGCGTGCGAGTCTCCTCCGCATCGATAGCAAACTTTAGGCGTGACGGTGGCGGTGGCGGTGGCGGTGGCGGTGGCGGTGGCGGTGGCGGTGGCGGTGGCGGCGGTTTGCTGTTATCTGAGATCTTGTCAACTCGAGGTTCTGCGTGCAGCTCACTGTGCATTTCCGAGACATCACGAACGGCAGTTTCCATCACTACGGCTATCTCCAAAGCCTTGGAATATTTCAGTTTTGCTTCTGAAAGCAAACGCCTTTGAATCTGCATATTTTGAAGGCCACAGACCAATTTATCCCGTAAAGCTTCGTTAAGGTTCGCGCCAAAATTGCAGTGAGTCGCTAGTTTCTTCAGTTCTGCTACGTAGGCCAACACGGTTTCTCCTTCTCGCTGATTTCGTTTGTAAAAACCAAAGCGTTCTGCTATTTCCAATGGTTTAGGACTTAAGTGTTGCTGAAGGGTCGTGACGATCTTTTGGAAGCTCTTCGTGGCTGGTTTATCCGGTGAAAGAAGGTCCCTCAACAATGTGTACGTTTTACTGCCGATCAAGCTTAACAAGGTTGGCACTTGGCGGTCCTCATCGATGTTGTTTGCTAAGAAAAACTGTTCTACACGTTCCGTATAAGTTTCCCATTTCTCTTTTGTCTCATCAAAACTCTCTATCTTCCCGATAGCAGTCATATTTTCGACGTTTTCCTACGACTTCATCCTCGTCGCTACTGCCATGTATTCGGTTTATTGCAAATCGAAGCACATGGAACAGAGTGCGCATAAGTGCGCATGCTCATAATGTCAACCGCTGGCTCAATACACTACAAATGTTAATCAAACTTCTTTTTTCATGCAAGTGGCGTTGAAAACTTCGCTGGAAGCCATTTAAAGTACCCGGCTCGTACTCAGTGCCATTTTGTTTACGAACGGAGGTGAAAAATTTGGACAAAAGAAGGTCGAGCTCATTGGCAGGTATGTCTTCAATTGCTCTAGACTCTTTCAGTGACTCACAAAATTTCTTCCATACGTTTAAATCGCTCTTAGTCTTGCATTGAGTGTTTTTGGATTTCTGCTCCTGCAAAAATTTCTCAATTGCGACTTCATGTTTGCTCGTAGCTTCCTCGACAGGACTGAAATTTGCTAACGTTTGCTCGTTTTCTTCACCTTCTTCCTCGTGAAGGTCTAATGATTCTTCCATTTAGTATTATTGCCAGGAACAAGCCAATTTTTTCATATTCTTTGTTCGTAACTTTTTGAGGACAACTGTTACAACAAGATCGGTCTAGATGCCGGTCTAGATGGGAAAATATCGGTCAATATCGATTTCAGCCAATCAAATTCGTGAGTTCGGTAGTTCCCAGTCCTTGTGAGACACAGCCATATAATAATTGTCCATATTACACTATGAAATATTCGTATTTTTCACGGCCCAGTTTAGGCTGAAAATATTCCGTTGACTTTGAGGGTGTTGAAGTAATTTTGAAGCCAGACTGCAGGATGTGAAAGACTGGAATGGTGCTCATAGCTTCTTGGAGAAATTTTGCTAGCATCGAACATACAGCTAATGCTGTTTTTGTTGCCTTTTGGCCAATTTTGCCGTTTAGAGAAAGGAAGAATTTTCAACACAAAATAAAAACTTTCAACACAAAATTACATTCTTTAAAAAATCTCTAATTTCTAAAAATTTCGCAAATTTTAGCTTCGGTATTCTTATAAAATATATTCTTATAAAAAGAAAAAAGGTTATCCGATAAGAACGTACAGGCGAGGCGGTGAAAACCTCTGCGGCGCTGATCAGTGCAACAACTTGCGCCTGTCACGAGCCGTTCGCGCCTCCCTGAAGAAGGCAAAATAGAGACGATGAGATAGTTTCTTACAATTGATGCCAATCCATCGGGATTGGCGTATACGTCATTGAGGAACCTCATCAATGAGAAAATTTGGGTTTCCCAGTGTAAACTTTGACTGCCACGCACAAAGCAAGGTCACCTCCAGCCTCGCTTGCATTCAAAGACCAGGTAACTGAGCACACAACTGTAAAATGGCCTATTGGCAAAAAATAGCATTGCCAAAACTTCCTTGCGTTAATAGTTAAAATTATATCTTCGGAAATTAGAACAAGAAGTTTTGGGCACTTTATATTTGTCTGTTTTTCGTTTCCAGATGGTAGCTGTCACTACGAAAAACAAATCTTTGACAATAGCCATTGTAAAGTAAGTGTAAGTCTGTAATTTCAAAAAGACTTTTCTTTATGTGGCCGAGCTCGAATCAAGCTCTTTTTATGGCTGTAAAGTGTTGGGTTTTTCAGCGGACGCTTTGAAAAACGCCACCAAAATCTGAGAATTTTCGCTGAAATTCCAACCAGTTTGCATACTGACATACTGGCACGTCAGGGAAAAGCGGTTTAATAAACTGTTGCTTCAAAAAATTCGCTTCCAGTAGCAAAATGTTGATTTTAAGGTTTTTAATTCGGTTAATCTTATGCTGCGATGGATGTGGTGATAGAGGAGTACATTATGTTAAATTATAAGACAAATTTAAGTAAAATCACTAAGACTCGATCTATAAAGGTCACCAGGTCATAGCGTATACTTTATTATTGTACAGAATACATTTCATTAACAATAACTCTATGAAACCTTTAATATGAAACCTTTGTGCATAACTGCGATGATCAATCATATCTTCACATCATTCTCCGCAGTTCAAATATATGAACTTTCATATATTCACCTGTATTCTTCACCTTCTACGGGTATATTACGCAAATCGGCAATACAGGCGTGTTCTTAATATTCTTAGGCGTATTGTAAAGTGATTAATAGTATGAAAGCTTGAGAAATTTTTGGACAATTTTCAAACATAATTCGTAGTTTTAGAAACCCTTTACTACACCTACGTTTATACGATTACTTATACCATTTGCACAACATTTCAACTCGAGGTCCTTTAATTTCACGGTCCACCCCTAAGATAGAACGCACTTTGAAAGCAAAGTTGATATCTTCAGGTGTTAGCAGAGTTAGATCTTTCTCTCGTTTTGTCTGACCGACATTTTGTATAATATGTTATTTCATCACTAGCACTGTTGGGTAGAAGAAGCTGCAAGACGGTGAAGATGTAAAGCACTGTGAAACGCTGTTTATTGATCCTAATTTTGTCACTGATCATTTGTTCTTTCTGTTCCATTTTCCTACTGATGTTACGGGACGTTCCTACTCATCCCACGTTTCGACTAATCCTACGTTCGGACTGATTCTGTATTTCTTATCTCTTTGCTTTGATTCTTTTATTTTCTAGATTCTCGTACCGTGCTGCACATCGTGGACCAAGGTTAATTTTTGCAGCCATGCTGCTCTTGATACTCCCTTCTATTGCTGCATTGGTTAAGAATATAGTTCTTTTAAAAAAAATCTGCATCAGTTTAATTTAGTCGAGATACATTTTTTGGGAGGCAGGGATAGGTGGAATTGCGAAAAAGAAAGGAAAAGAGCATTGCAACTTATACAAAGAGTCGCGATCAGTATTTGAGTAAGCAAACATTATGATTGAAAATAACACCATTAATTTTATTAACGTAATTTTGTACATCAATGCAAAATTAATTTACTAACTCATCTACTCATATATTTTCAGATCCCTGGGTCAAACTGAATTCCTATCCTGTATGTTTTGGCGCAGGTATAACACGTTTGGCAGTTTCAGCGTCCCTTACGGTAGCAAGATAGCCGCTGTAAAATTGGTCCACCCAAGCGGTTACGTGACCTGCGATAAGAGAATATTTTCCTACTGGTCTTTCTGGGGCTGTGGTAAAAGGCCTGCAGTAAAAGATCGCGTCGGTGTAGTCATAACAACTATTAGCGGTGTTATTATTACGCCAGAAAGGCCGTTCCTTAAGAAAGATCCTGGAAAGTTTTCTGAGTTACCGAGATATAAATCGTTTTCTCCTTGGTGTTCTCGGGCCAAGGGTTGCGACTGTGGTATGGTGAGGATTTGGTGGGTCACACTGAAAGCGACCATGGAGGACAGGTCTGTACGGGTCCGCAAATGATCCCAGGACCGCAAATGATCCCGGACCGCAAATGATCCCCAAATTGAACCGCAAATGATCCCGGACCGGAAATGATCCCCGTATTGGACCGCAAATGATCCCGATCAAAAAATAAGGAATGGCATGGATTTATATCAGAGGAAGGTGAGAACAAGTACAAAAATTATGAACTAAAAATCATGTTTTGTCGTTTTTGCAAAAAAATATTCCACAGTTGCTGTTTTGTTCTTCGAACGGTACAGATCGTTTTCACTGTCACGCAATAAAAAAAATAATAAATCGAAAACCAACCAATGGAAAAAGCTAAGAAATTGTGATATACGCTATAGAAGATAACTAAATAAGACACTCCTCCAAGTTTTAGGCCTGTGCGTTTCCCCAAACCTCAGAAATTCGTCGTAAATGTTTCCCAGAAATTTACAGAGCTCAGTAAGAAAACGCCATGTTCGTATACATCCGTGGTACACCAATATGGCCGCCGGAATATAGTGTAAGCATCTGGAACTTACTTTGGCTTTCTAGGCGACTAATTATCAGTACTAAACAAACAAACATTTACATAAGCACTTTTCCTAATGCTCTAACTTCTAAAAAGGCTCAAAATCATGAGATAAGTATATATTTTTCAACAAACTCGATCGTAGCCTTTTGTCACGCAACCTCCATAACCCTGAAATTCACAATTAATGCTCCGGTTTCCAATCGAAGCACGCTAATTGTAAACAGATATAAATATACCGCTTCTTACGCCTGATGAGGATAAAAACACGTCACGTGAAGACGATCTATCGAATTAGAAGTCTTAGAAAAACACATACTTGTAAACATTCTCGAAATCCCGGTGGCGATAGTATCAAACATCTATCAAACAGCTGACTTGTCAAAACGAAGCGCAAGCTGGGTTGGTACATTTCGCTGACCGCTAGTCCACGGACTACCCCGATGGACCTGGTCCATGGACTACTTGAATGGACTACCCATGGACTACCCTAAATGGACCACCCTGAAATCTGTGGCAAACATAAATTTAACGATGCTAGAACCCGAACAAAAGATGTGATCGATCGACAAACACAATTACGGAACATTTGCGATGTAACAGATTTAATCCCCAACTGGACCTTTGTCACAAAATATTACAACCGAAATTACGGAAATGAGTTGCTTTTCTCGTTCCCTTTTATGGCGTAAAGAATTGGCTCACAAGTCAGAGATGAATGCGATTATATATGCCAAATTTCCACTTACCATCTAGCGTCCTTTTCATATTGTGAGCGACCGTGAGCGACTCGTGAGCGACTACTGCGCCTGCTAGCTACACTCATTTGGCCAGGGGGAAGAAATACAAGATGGTGGTGTATGGGTGTATGGGGTTATGTGAATGTCGTGTCTTATCATGTAGGTATTAAACAAAAGGAAAACTCGCTCGAATCCAATATTTTGTGAGAAAGGTCCAGATGTTAAGGTAGGAAACGTTTGAGGATTAAATCGCAACTGTTCTGATCTGATTTTGTTTGGGATCGTTAAATCTGTTAAATCGCAAGTGTTCAGTAATGTGTTTGTCGATCGATCGCATCTTTTGTTCGGGTTCTAGCATCGTTAAATTTATGTTTCCCACAAATTTCAGGGTGGTCCATTTAGGGTAGTCCATGGGTAGTCCATTCAAGTAGTCCATGGACCAGGTCCATCGCGGTAGTCCATGGACTAGGGGTCAGCGAAATGTACCGACCCGCGCAAGCCTTGGCCTTGCTTGGTCATGAAGCTGAACTTCATAACTATGGCTTGGAATTTTGGCTTCTTAGAATACTCAAGTAGTCATTTCCGAGGAATTAAGCCAAAATACGAACAAGGAAAAATTACAAAATAAATTTGTTCAAATTTCCAGTGCTACACACTATGTGTTTTATAGAGTGATGAAGCGTTGTAGGCTTGTGGGTCTACTCAGGTGACAGCGTCTTCCTTAATAGTTGCTTCATGGTTAGATTTTAGTTTAAAACTTTAGACGAGTGGCGTTAATGGCTGATAAAATGTGATTTAACTATAACACCGAAATATCAATGCTTAACAAAGGAGGATATGTAGCGTATGTTGCACTGATCATAATTTTACTGAGAATTGCAAAGAAATGCAAGCCAAGTCGTGTTTTGATGATTGAGTGGTGATATTCATAACATCGAGTTAGCAACAAAATTTAGTCGAAAGTATGAAAAAAAAGCAAGCTGTAAGCCATTATAATTATAAGATGGCTTTAATAATAACGTCGGTATTCACGTGCGCCAATTCCCTATCCAGACCATCCCACCATCCATGCCATTCGTTATTTTTTAGTCGGGATCATCTGCGGTCCCTATCGGGGATCATTTGCGGTCCGGGATCATTTGCGGTCCAATTTGGGGATAATTTGCGGACCCGTACAGGTCTGCTGTAATGTTTACGCTCTCTATGTCTGATATAAGTCCTGACAAGATTGTAGTTAAAAGTGTCAGGCAGATTTTTAAGTAATGATTCACCATATGAGGAAGTAGCAGATCCCATTAAAATAGTGCTCAATACACATATAGTGTAGAGCTGAGTATATGAGTAATAACGAAGAGGCAAGATTTGCTGTTACTCCGAGTTTCGTGCTTACGCACTCATCAGACAGTATTTAATGATAAGCATTCCTATCAACTAGATATATATACACGGTATTAAACAATAGGCTAATTGCTGGACTAGTTGCATTACAATAAGTGATAGTTATACTGGAAAACAATAGGTGTGAAGGCAGAAATTACGGGGACGAGTATAAACTGCGTGGGTGCAGTACAATATAAAGAAAGTGTCAAGCGTTCTTCAAGTAGAATTTGTTCTCGTGCCGGCATTTAGAAATAAGTTCTGATCTTTTGTTTAGTAGATTGTCGTTGCTATGTTTGATAATCATTAGTTTTTCTGTGAGGCAGAGGTCGCATCGTTTGGAAATGTTGTTGTAGGGTCTTGCACGGCTAATAATTGACCATTTGATGTTGAAGTCTTGTTTTTTGTCGTGTAGTTGCCAGATGTATTTAGAAAGCTCGGTGCTGTTGATGTGTTTTCTGTGCTTAAATGTGGATTTGTGCTGCGAGAATCTCTGTTTGAATGTTCCTTCTGTCAGTCCAATGTAGTTCTTGGTTGTGTTGTTAGTTGTAACTTGTGCGTTGTAGATTACACTGGAAGTCAGGCATTTGTTGTCTAGCGGGCATTGGTCTTTTTTGCGGCAGTTGCATTGCTCTCCGGTGATTGCGTTGGCGTTGTTGTCGGCGTTTGTTATTTTCATGTTGTGTTTGTTGATTACTGTTTTCATGTTGTCCATGCAACTGTAGCTGACTTTGACGTTGTTTTTGTTGAAGAGGCTGTGGTATTTATGTTGGTTCGGAAAGTGCTTAGATATGAGCTTCAGGAATGTTCTACCGATGTTTGTCTTTACGTTTTTACTAAATGGAGGGTTGTACCATATAATGTTTCTTTGTCTGTTGCGTCGGGGGCGTGTTGGTTGATTGTCTTCGTTGTAAATTAGTGTTTCAGAGTATCCGCTGGCTTTCAAAGCAGTTTCGTAGATTGGTTTGGCCTTGTTGAATTCGTGTTCGTTGCATGAGTTGGCGGAAATACGGCGATTGATGGATGCTGGAAGTTGCTTTATTATGTTAGGTGGGTGGTTAGACTTTGTGTTGATGTACTGCGGCTCGTCGTTAGGCTTTCTGTAGGGGCAGTAGGTACCTTTTGTAAGATCGAAGGTGACGTCCAGGTAGTTAACAATTTTCATGTTAGTCTGTATGGTAATGTTAAGTCCATATGTCTTGAAGCGTCTTGTTATGTCCTTCCTTGTACGGTCTGCTTGAGGTCCGGAGATGTTTTTGAAGATGGCAAGTCCGTCGTCTCTGTAAAGCCCGATGTTGTCTATCCCGTATATGTTACACAGGTCGTCGAGAATGAATAAGCCTACGAGCTCGCATACTTCGGCTCCGTCGAAGCTGCCCATAGTAACGTCAAAAGAACTGTTGTTTTTCTTGATCCAGGCGGTGTTACTGTCAAAGAGAAGGGATTTTCTTGAATGCATAATAATATCGATGTCGCGGTCCGTAATGGAAGTGAATTGTTTGGCGAAGTTGATTGCGTCTGTAAGAAGTTTCTCAGTAATGGAAGGGTAGAAGTTCTCAATGTCAAATACGGCGAAGGTATGTTGATCTTTGTGTTGTATAGAGGAGAACCAGTTGATGACGGATGATGAGTTTTTCCATTGGTTAAGGCCAGTCTTCTGTCTCACAGTCGTGTTAATGTTCGCGAGGATTTCTTTACTGATACGTCCAATCTCACTTTTTGCAGGGTTAATGAGTCTACATGTAGGTTTGTTCTGGAAGTTGTCTTTATGGTCTTTGAGTGTTATAAAAGCCTGTCGTTCAGCCATGCGTTCCGCGCGGTCGTCAATGTTCAGATTAGTAGCAATGACTTGAGCTTCTTTGTTAATAGCAGTAATCGTATTAGAATTTGCTTTCTTGTACGTCGATGTGATATTGTCCTTGAGAAGCTTGTCGTGCGAAGCTTTGTCTACTTCGTAGTAGTTGGTTGTTTTGTCAGCAGGTATGAATGTTTTTGTGGAGTTGTTTATTTTCCTAATGTCTTGTTGTAGATGGTCTTGGAAGTCATCTCGTATTTGCCTGAATTCAATGTTCTTGATCATTTCGTACACGTCAGTTTCAAAGTTGTTTAGGTCTTCGTTCTGAGGAGGGCATTTTCTTGATTTAAAACCAAAGTTGTTGTTGTCAATGTTGTCGTCGTCGTTGTTGTGGTCTGTGTTATTCTTATCTTTATTCTGTTCGAAGAAGAAGGCTTTCCAACGCATACTCTTGACATCAACAGCACCGAGCTTTCTAAATACATCTGGCAACTACACGACAAAAAACAAGACTTCAACATCAAATGGTCAATTATTAGCCGTGCAAGACCCTACAACAACATTTCCAAACGATGCGACCTCTGCCTCACAGAAAAACTAATGATTATCAAACATAGCAACGACAATCTACTAAACAAAAGATCAGAACTTATTTCTAAATGCCGGCACGAGAACAAATTCTACTTGAAGAACGCTTGACACTTTCTTTATATTGTACTGCACCCACGCAGTTTATACTCGTCCCCGTAATTTCTGCCTTCACACCTATTGTTTTCCAGTATAACTATCACTTATTGTAATGCAACTAGTCCAGCAATTAGCCTATTGTTTAATACCGTGTATATATATCTAGTTGATAGGAATGCTTATCATTAAATACTGTCTGATGAGTGCGTAAGCACGAAACTCGGAGTAACAGCAAATCTTGCCTCTTCGTTATTACTCATATAAGTAATGATTCAGTTTTCTTTTTGGCTTTCTAGGTGCAGCAGTTAAGAGTTCTATAGTAACATTTAGTATTATAGTTGTTGCTTTACGTCGCTGAGGTGAAAGAAAAACGGAGATAAGAAATGTAGAAGGCTGTATTACGACTGTGTTTAAACTAAGTGTTTATATGGGTATTATATTGTACACATAAGGCGCATAACGAATTGATTTTGCTTTAATTTGAGCAACTAAAATAAAGCGAAACCATTAAGCAATGATTTGTTTCTTTCTTTTCTTCTTCTTTACACCGCACACGTGCCTTAAATTTACAAACCATGAAACAAGTATAGTCTCCATAGCAACAACCCAAGAACATGCGGCGACTGCAGAGATCATGAGTTAAACATTCAGTTATTCCCTGAGACACCACTACTTCGTTACCAAACGACAAACACAATCATCGGCTCTTTTTTTTAAATTCAATATGCCCGAAACTTGACAAAAAACTCATAGAATGCAACAGAGCTGAACCCGTAAATCAACTGACCGCAGCAGAGAGGCAGGCTGGGCACAAGGGACCACTCTATGGACAAGTCGTTGTCAGGGAACGGTAACGCCTTGTTAGGTGAATTAAAATAGATTCACTTTCGTTCGTCCTATACTGTAGACATGTTAATTCTCTTTGCTATTAATCTTATTAGCACGAATGCAAACTGCACAAAGACTGTTTTCTTCTGCAACTGCCAAATACAATCAGTCACCCAAACTGCAATATTGACAATTAAGTATGTTATGTAAGCATGTTATATAACGCTTTACTAGCAGATTTTTACCTTCAGTTTCCTAGTCGATTAAAGGTGCAATTTGCGTTCAGAGCACTGATTACGAAAACCAGACGAGCGAGAAATCTTGAGACTTTGAATCAGTTATAAGTACGGGCAAGTCACCTATTAAACTCCCTTTGTAAAGTAGTAGTATGATAAATGAATGTGTCGCATTGAACAAACTGTCTCTACAGGATCCAATGTTTTGTTATTTTCTGTACGTATTAAATTTAAAGTAAGTAATGATTTGATAAGTCAATGTTATTGAGAATTGAGCATGTTATTGAGTTTAACTATTGAACAAAAGCCTGTGAGCGCCAGTTTGGACTTTGGAGTTTCGAATTGAACAAGATTTTTATGTACACGTAAATAAAGAAAGTGTTTCAAAATAGAAATGAATGGGAAGAAATATATTCAGAAGTAACCAGAACGCGCACAATCTGGGAAACCTGAACGAGAAATTAAACACTAAATCATGCTAACCTGATACTTTTTCAAAGGGCGTATGTTATGCAGTTAATCCTTTAGGTGCGTGCTTGCTCAACGACGATACATTTCAAATCCTCTCAATGTAGTGGGACATTCCTAAAGCATGATTTACGACCTTTACCCCTAAAGTTGTTATTTGTTCATGTTGATCACGGCATTTTTGGTCATGCTGTCGTCTCGTAAGTACGAGTGATTCAAGATGCGTCAAGCAGGAAATTAGGTATATTATACTAGGGGCTCCATATTGCATGCAAAGTGCTGCCCCAAGTGGTAAGATGGTGGGGACGAGATATGAAGATATCACACGATCTTGGAGATCGTTAGAAAAATATGGTAAATTAATGTCATAGAAATAAGCAACTTTGAAGTTGAATTCTGTTGTCGAGTGACAACAAATAGTTCATTCTGTATCTAGCCAAGGTGGAAATACAATCTGCGAAACCTGAACGAGAAATGAAACACTTACGCAAGATAGCCTGATACTGTTTCAAAGGGCGTATGTTGTGCAATTAATCCTTTGAGTACGTGCTTGCCCAAAGAAGATACAATTCAAATCCTTTCAATGTAGTGGGCCATAACTTAAGTATGATTTACGATCTTTGTCCCAGAAGTTGTTATTTTCTTCGTGTTGATCGTCACTTTTTTAAGCAATGACGTCATACGAAATTGTAACTTAAAGTGAACATGCTCAATTCCCTCGGATAAATGATGTCGCGCACGATTTATCCAGAATTAATTAAACCGAGGAGAACTGGGAACTAAGCCAGTTTCCTTGACAACCGCCATCTTGATCTTGGTAATCAAGTGACATTGGTTATCGGCGGCTTGTGGTAACCACAAAGTGTCGGTTAGATTTGAGATCGTGCAAACCGACTGACAGCAGTTTTCTAAAGGATTGAAAAGGTGATTGTCTAAAATCATTATTTTTTTCTCGAGCGCGCGATACATTTCATACCGTAATGACCCGTAATAAAAAGTTCTGGTCTATGCTGTTATTTACATTTTATTGGGAAACAATAAATCTTCCAACATTGAGTTTCAGAGTTTTTCACAAGCTGCTTTTGACGTGGCTTGTCAATGATGTGGAAATATCTGAAATATATTGTGAGCCTTTCTCTTTCAAAAATGCCAAAGGTCAATCCCCTTTATGAGATACTGATTATTCATTCATACCATTTTTACTCTGAATGCAGAACAGTGAAATGGTCAAAGTGTATATATTGGCCTTACTTCACACAGTTATCATTTTCAAATATTGGCTACTGTTTCAACAACAGGCAGTAAGGACCACGTATGCAAGATGAAATATATGTTTCACTAGTAACGACCGGGGTTATTGCACTTCCAGATTTATGGTATTTGTGCTTTAATATGTCAATATATTGCACTTAACACGTAGTGATTGAACCAAAGCACCATTCAATCCTTGATCATTGAAACGCTGTGTGCATCACATTAAAATGATCCTTTTGGTCATATTTTGCATCAGAAACCAAGTAGACAGAGTAAAAAACTTATCAGTTGTGCAGATACACAACCACAGCAGCCTTTCCTGGCTGTCAAATAGTATAATATACCATAATTTTAAAGTTTGATAAAAGACATCTAATGAATTGTTTAAAACAGTAGAAACACACGTACTAGATCATACAAGTAACAACTAAATTAATAATAATTATCATAATAAAGTGTATTATCGTTTGTCTCACGATGCAGTCACTTGAGATGTAGATCGCGACGTTTCGACTGCTTACTGCTAGTCTTCTTCAGGCGATAGGGTCGACTGATTGCACGGTATCATTTATATCGCAAAGGTCGGCTGTGATTGGTGTATTTCGATCCTCCTATTGTTCCATTGTTCCGGCGAGTAGCTGTTCCCTCAGTGGTCCGCTGTTGTACCGTTCTTCTTTTGTTGTGTTTCTTGATCGTAGGTATCCATGCTTCAGGAATTTCAATTCCACTATCCCTGTTGATGTTGTTAGGGTGAAGTCTTATGTGAATAGCTTCCTTGACCCTACGTGTGTACCAGTGAGGATCTCGATCAATAAACTTGACCTCATTCCAGATAGGATAGTGGCCGGTCTCGTGGGTGTGTTCAGAAACGGCGGAGGTCTGGGTACGAGCGAGTCGTATATCCCTGTCGTGTTGTTTGATCCTCTCCTGCATAGATCTCCCTGTTTCAAACAATAGAGTCCGCACCTTGCAAGCCTAAGATCTGGAAACGCTACGTAGATGATACTTTCACCATCCTGGATCGGGATAGGGTTGACGTCTTCCTGCAACACCTGAAGAGTCAACAACCATCAATCCGTTTCACCATGGAGATCGAGAACAACAACAAGATCGCCTTTCTCGACACGTCAGTTTACAGAGAACCTGATGGCCGCCTTACCACCAGTGTCTACAGGAAACCAACACATACTGATCAGTACCTAGCGTATGATTCACACCACCCTCAGTCAGTAAAGCGCGGTATTGTGAAGTGTCTGTACGACCGGGCTAAACGTCTCGTCACCAAACCATCAGTAATCGTTGGAGAGAAGAAACATCTGTCATCTGTACTTGTTTCTAACGGATATCCCTCCTCTTTTGTACAGAAGATCACAAAGGCACGAACAACCCCAAGAAGAGAGCCTGTCGCGGAACTTAAATCCACCGCCGTTTTACCTTATGTCCAAGGCGTTTCGGAGTCTCTCCGCCGCTGCCTAGAACAACAAGGCATTCGCACCGTCTTTAAGTCCGACACGACACTTCGGTCACACTTAGTGCGACCAAAGGACACCGTCAACCCGGCTAAACAAGATGGTGTTGTCTACAGGATTCCCTGTGAGTGCGGCAAAGTCTACATCGGGGAAACAGGGAGATCTATACAGGAGAGGATCAAAGAACACGACAGGGATATACGACTCGCCCGTACCCAGACCTCCGCCGTTTCTGAACACACCCACGAGACCGGCCACTATCCTATCTGGAATGAGGTCAAGTTTATTGATCGAGATCCTCACTGGTACACACGTAGGGTCAAGGAAGCTATTCACATAAGACTTCACCCTAACAACATCAACAGGGATAGTGGAATTGAAATTCCTGAAGCATGGATACCCACGATCAAGAAACACAACAAAAGGAGAACGGTACAACAGCGGACCACTGAGGGAACAGCTACTCGCCGGAACAATGGAACAATAGGAGGATCGAAATACACCAATCACAGCCGACCTTTGCGATATAAATGATACCGTGCAATCAGTCGACCCTATCGCCTGAAGAAGACTAGCAGTAAGCAGTCGAAACGTCGCGATCTACATCTCAGGTGACTACATCGTGAGACAAACGATAATACACTTTATTATTGCATCCACCACGATGAATAACAACAACCTTTTCCTCGACAATAATTATCATGGTAATTTTATTAAATTCTCAGATGAGTACTTTTATATGTTTCAGTGATGTGCCTTTCATGTCTTAGAAGAAAAAACAATTTGCTGGAAATTATACTTGAATATTGAACTGAATGCAAAACATTCCCTCTTAAACAATTCCCTCCTAAACAACTTGATTTAAATTATTAACTAGACCACTGACCACCTTCCCCATTAACGTGCACTGGAACTTTAAATTATTGATGTTTCTTTAAGCTGCTTGTGAATTATGTGTTATTTACCATTATGGTTGTGACTTCAAACTGCAGTGACTGGATCCCTTAAGCTTAAAGATGCAGACATGGCTAAGTAGCTAACAACTATAAGATGGGGAACACAAGCTACTTCTTTTTGTGCTATTTAGGCGTTTTGAGTTTATTACATTGAATTACAACCGACGTCAACTGAAACAACAGAAAGGATTTCGCTTCCTCCAGTTACTCCTCCAGAACTTAAGAAATGGTGGTTAAATATCGTCGCCTGTGCATGCATAGTACTTAAGGCTCTTGTTAAGTGTCCCCAATTAGCCCGGTAAGGCTAAATAGAGTTGACACTTAAATAAAGAATGTTATCTTTATATCTTATATTGCATTCCGTGTTGTTTGTTGGTCACTCGGTCATCTCGTGACTACAAATCATTAAAGACACGTCAAGTAAGGATATAGGTATAGTATATATAGTTTACGTCTAGAAAGTGCGGCGTACGGGGTTTTATTCACGAGTTGTTTGTGTCAAAAACCCGAATGAGCGAGGTACGAGCGAGTGAGGGCTTTTGACACAAACAACGAGTGAATAAAACCCCGTACGCCGCACTTTCTATGTCGTGAGCTGTTTATTACACATAACAAGATAATTTTCATTGAAATAGTTTTCTAAACGCAAATTAGAAACAAAAACTAACAATGCAAATTTAATAGCGATGGAAAATATCGCAGTACATGTACATCAAGGAATAAAGTGCTGAACGGAAAACTGTCTTACAAAAGTTTTTTTTTTAACCTAAGTACGAAATCAATAAATAGAATAAAGTCTCATTTAGTCAATGTCAGATTCAATAACAAAGTGACGTGCTTTTTTGGACCTTGGAGAATGTAAGGACAAAGCGGGACTTTCTTTCAAGGCATTTACAGAAATGTTAAAAGTTCCTCCCTGAATTGAAGCACCTTAGAAAAGAGCCAAGGGCTGCTGTGTTGTCGACTCCTGTACTGTAATAGTTTTAGTTGCATTCAGAGTCAAAGCACTGGAAATACCTACTTGGTATTCCGATGGCCCTGGCACTCCGGGATATCCACTCAGAATGTTGGAAATATTTTTTTGTTGCCGCTCCGACAGAGTGCTGTAGTTGTTCAGACTTACAAGAGTGCTGTACGTTCTTGTGCCCAGATATTTGCATGATGTGCGTTGGCGGTACTCCTTCATCATTCAGTTTCTGGATCATCCTTTTCCTTCCGCTATGATTGGTGAGATTTTTAGCATCTAATCCAGCTTTTTCTGCCGTTGTTTTCATAAGTGATTTGATTTTGTTAACTCCCATGGGAGCTGACGTGAATCAAGGTTTTGTGTTAACGGCTTTTGTAGTGTGATTGATTGCTAAATAAAACGTACTATCCGGAGTCTTCAGCTCAGCTGGTCTTTTAGAAGCATAGAGGTCATAAGCCCGGACAGGATCTCTTTCACTGCCAACGACAGCAAACATTTTTGGCTTTACAGTACGAGAGTCTTTTGGATTAGCGCCTGTTCGTGTCTTCGTCTGTCTTTCGTTATACTCTAGAAATGCTGTTCCGTCCGCTGTTTCTTTTCTTTCAACATCGCCCCATCTCATGTCCCTGTGCTCTTGACAACCCCTCAATCCAAAGAACTGTGTGTTGTTTAACCATATAGTGTTAATAAGAGCCTCTGATGAAGAGCAACCGAGTAAATCTTGGCCATACAGAATATCAACTTCTTCGTCTGTTAGCATACGCGCAGCGTTTGGTTTATTTCCTTTCCCTTCTTTCTTTAGTTCCTTTTGCTTTGCGACTAGCGCTTCTTTAGTCTTTCGGAACTCCTTTCCTTCCATAATAGTTGAGGAATAGTCTTTCTTTCTTAAATAACGATCGAAGCTTGAAACAAAAGACCTGAGCGATGTGGGTTCGTATTGTTCTCCGTCTTTCGTTCGAACTTGAAGTAGAAAATTGGCGATTAATACGTCGAGATCTTTTGCATCAATATCTCTCAGCTCGTTCCTTGAAACTAAAAATTTTTTTGAGCAACGAGACATCTCTGTGTGTTTTGCTTAATGTGTTCTTGTTTTCTTGATGCTGTACAAACTCCTCTAGTGAGCAACCAACCGACACAAATCTAGAGCTTTCCTCCGCCTTCGCCATTTTCGCAGGAAAAATTTGGAGGAGGCGCCGCTAAAAACCCGCCAAATCTGGAAAGCTATTTGAATGTAAACGATGTACGATTGTGATTGGCTCGGAAAGGCCTTTACGCTATCGTTGATTGGTTATACTTCGACACGTGAAAGAGCTGTACGCCATTCTGATTGGCTGTATAGGTATTTTTCACATGTGAAAATAAAGCGTATAGATTTCTACAAATGAGCTTTACGGTATAAAATTCTCGTGTTAAGTGTAATAAATAACGCTATATTAGCGCATTATTACTTTCACGTGCCAGTCGATTCAAGGTGCAACTTGTGTTCAGAACACTGCGTAGCAAAACCAAACGAGTGAGAGTTCTTGGGACTTAGAGCCAATTGTAAGTATGTGGTTACCTGTTAAACTCCCCTTGTAAATTTATCAAAATAATTTTAGAACTCGTGTTGAACCAATGCAAGTATGATAATGAATGTGTCGCATTTAACAAACTGTGTCTCTACGTGATCCAGTTATTTTTATGTATTTAATTGAAAGTAAGTATTGATTTGATCAGTCAGTGTTATTAACGATGTAAATTCAAGTGGTTTCATACGCTTTGTTTTAGTTAGATTTTTAAGTTTTTGTAAGTCGACTCAATAGATGTTCAAGCTGGAGGCTTGACAAGCCTTATTTGTTCGAAATGAAATGAAGTATCTATCTACATGTCTATCTACCTGGGATCGAAACAGCAAATTCTAAGTCTTTAAATTCTAAAAAATCTCATATTCAAAATTGACTTGCCTGTCAAAGGAGAATGAGTTCAGTAAATTGCTAGTTGCAATTTGCAGCAGTCGGCAAACTTCTATATTTCTGCTCTTGTGCAACTTAATTTTGTCGCAGAGTGTTTGGCAAAAGCCTCATTACTATGATTTGCTTCCCCCGTAGAAAAAGCAGTGTTTGGGAGCGCAAACGTTTCACCCTCTTTAAAGATCCGCCTTGTTATCGTAGCCACTGGGAGAAAAGTTTTCACTTTTAACAACATTTTTCCTCTGGTGATCGTTCACTCGTTTCGTCTGACGAACATTTTTAATTTTGTATTGCTGTTTTCTGGGGAAATGAGATTTGACTTCTTCTAGCTACAAGGGTGTGAACCGATAGAAAGCAGCGTGAAACAATGCGTCACTGTTTACGCCAGAGTGGAGCCAGTGCCGGAAAAATGAGCAACATTCTCTCAAGGAAAGCTCCAAACAACGTCAAACAGGGTAATCTGAACGTAAATCAGACTTTCTTTTGTGCTCCTGATTGTAAATTTAAACATTGGAAAATAACGGGAAGGTACATCAACTTTCCTTGTCACAGGATCCTAAATTTACTAAAAGGAAACTCTAGATGCTGAGTTGACCCTTATTTTTCCCGTTTCGTGCTTAATTCGTGATAACAGAGTCATTTATTATTAGGAATATGAGGAGATAAAAATCTTTTCACTCGCTTAGTTTAACTTTTCAGAACAAGGCTGTGAGCCCCAGTGAAGACTTTGGAGTATCGAATTGATCAAGACTTTTATGCACACGTAAATAAGAAGTGTTTCAAAACAGAAATGGGTGGGAAGAAATATACTCGGAAGTAACTACAGTACGTACAATCTGGGAAACCTGAACGAGAAATTAATCAAACCTGATGCTTTTTCAAAGGGCGTATGTCATGCAATTAATTCTTTGAGCGCGTGCTTGCCCATGGAGGATACATACTAAATCCTCTCAGTGTAGTGGGCCATTCCTAAAGTATGATTTAAGACCTTTGTCCCGGCCTGAAGCTGTTATTTTGTTCATATTGATCACGGCGTTTTTAGTCATGCGCTCATCTCGTGACCACAAGTCATTCAAAATGCGTCAAGTACGTATATTATACTAGGGGTTCCATATTGCAAGTGAAGTGCTGCCCCATTTAGTAAGATGATGGAAGTACGATATGAAGATATCACATGATGTTGGAATTTGTTGGTAAAATATGGTAAATTAATGTCATCGAAATAAGCAAGTTTGAAGTTGAATGCCATTTTCGAGTGGCATCAATTAGTTCACTGTGTATCCAGCCAATGTCGAATTTTTTTTTACAATTGACGGAACTGTACCCTGAAGCCAAGCAAAAACTGTGAACCAAGTAATGGCAATATAAATGTCGTCTATTTTTCTTCATCAGTGGAAATATTCGACTCAGTCGACATGGCACGGAGTTTGTTTACGATAAATGAGCACGCGATTGCAAATGTTAGCTGATATTGGTGCTTTCAGCTTAGAATACTGTATACCAAAAAGACTATTCTTTTACTTATTTAATAGCTTTACAGTAAAAGTGAAAATACTTAGCGTGAAGTTTAATGTAATTATCCTATTCCCATTAAACTTGTGAGTCTCGAGAAACTGGCGCCGTTACGCGACGCATTAAGCAAGTTCCCTGTTAAACCCCCTTTGTAAATTTTTTTAAAGCGACACAAACTGTCTGTAAGTGATACAATGTTTTAGTATCTTATACATCAAGTTTAATATGAGAAAATATTTTTGTGGTTAGATCTTAGAGTCTCTATAAGTAAACTCATCAACTGTTTAAGCTGGAGGCTTAACAAACTCCAACTGCTAGAAGTTTAATAAAGTATGTCTATCTACCTGAAATCACAGCGGGAAATTCCAAGTCTATAAACCTTCAAATATGTAATATTCAAAATTGATTTACCTGTCGAAAGAGAATTAGTACGGTAAAATGTTAATCACAACTTACTGCAGTCGCCAGATATGGCCGAATAAATTGGCCGAACAAATTGGCAAAAAATTACATTGTAAGAACGTCCTCGCGCTAATTTTAAAATTATATCTTCGGGAATTAGAAACTTATGTTAAAAGAAAAAGTTTTTGGCACTCTATATTTTTTTGTTTTTCGCTTGCAGATGATAGCTGTCATTACGAAAAACATATCCTTTGATGAAGATTTGACAAATTTCAAAAGGACTTTTCGTTATGTGGCCGAGCACGAGTCAAGCTCATTTTATGGTTGCAGGAGATAGCACGGCGCATGCGCAATGGGTGGGCATGGGTGGGCATGTGATCTCCTGCCCCCTTGGTCAGGTGATAGAATCTCAATCAAACTTCAACTTACAGGTAAGTCTCGTTTAATTTTCCAATTCCATCACATGACCGGGGGCTAGGAGATCCTATGAGACTTTATCTTTTTTTTTTTTTTTTTTTTTTTAAACAGGGTGACCCCTTCAGTCGCAGGACTGGTATCAATGGGGGCCCTGTATAACGTAAAATAAAAAGAGCATGTATAAATAATATATATCTATAAAAAACTAACTACTACTTTAAAAGATACGCTGAAATGTTTAAAAAATTAAAAAGCTTAAAAAGGTAATAGCGTTCTCATAAAAATTGGATATCGAATTTAAAATGTTCTAAAAAATAACCTAAGAAAAAAAAATCGGAGATAGCCTTGAAACGTTCCTTAGGTGGCAAAATCTTTATGTTCGTTGGAAGGCTGTTAAATGTGCATGCACCATGATAATAAAAAGACTTTTTAGCGACATCTAAATGAAATTTGGGAAGTATAATGTCAGTGATTGACGATCTAGTGCATCTGTTTAAAACATGTTGGTTGTCGCTCTGGCAGCGTAACAGGAAATAGTCTTTAAAGTATAGAGGAACTTCTCCGACCAAGCACTTGTTAACTAACAGTGCACAGTGCTTTTCTATGGTTTTTGTAAGAGGCAGCCAGCGTAGGTTCTCGAGTATTGTTTCCGTGGCTATGTCAGGTTTAAAACCGTATACGATTTTCGCAGCTCGTCGTTGCAGGCGTTCAAGAGTCTTTCTGTTAGTGCTTCCCAGAGGGCAAAAGTACGTATCACAATAGCTTGATATCGGTAGCACCGTGGACAAATAGATCTTATTTGCTGCTTCCGTGGTTAAACAACCTCGTAATCGTGACAGGAGGCCAAGTCTGCTGGCAACTTTTGACCTTAAATAGCTTATGTGATCGTTGAAAGATAAACACTCATCTAGCAAGACTCCTAGGTACTTGAACGACTTTATTTGGTTGACTTCCTTTCCTTCCGTGCAAAGCGGACTATGAGATTCAGATCTGACTAGCCTCTGCCGAGTTCCAAATAAAACATACTCAGTTTTCTTTAGGTTGAGGAAAAGACCGTTCGCTGTTAATCAGTTAGAGACGTTATTGAGATCAAGGCTTAAGTTCAGCTGTAGTTGGTCAATGTTTGAAGCAGCAGTAAAAATAACGGTATAGTCAGCATATAACATAGCACTAGACAGACCAACGGCCAAAGGAAGATCGTTTATGTAAAGAATAAACAAGAGAGGCCCTAACACGGAACCTTGAGGTACTCCGCTACTGATGTTGGCGGCAGAAGAAAGGTGATTTTCAATGGACACTCTCTGAGTCCTGTTAGTGAGATAGCTCTCAAACCACGAGAGAGGCTGGTCTTGAATTCCATATCTGTACAACTTGTTTAAAAGACCGTCATGAGGAACAATATCGAAAGCCTTTTTCAGGTCAATAAACACTGCCCCCGTCAATAGCCCTTTGTCCATATGACCACGAATTTTATCTGTAAGGAAGGTAACGGCCAACTGAGTTGAATGATTTGCGCGAAACCCCGATTGATAAGGCGAGAGAAGAGAGTTTTCTGATAGGTAGCTATGTAGCTGATGGAAGACAGCTTTCTCCAGAATTTTCGACAAGATCGGTAAAATTGATATAGGCCTGTAATTGTCCAGATCCTCTTTGTTTCCAGATTTGAAGCTCTAACACAACCACACCAAACACAATATAGCCATACATGGACCTATATAACAACAGCATAATCGAGGTTTTATTCAACCTAACAAATCAATCTAAAAAGTCTTGTCACATTTAGCCCATAATGGTCAATAAATGACACTGGCGTAAACAGTACAACATAAGGCTGCAAGTGTTTTTAACTTGAGTAATGTTTCACTCTCTGCAACCGGTTACAATTGTTTATAAAGGCAAATGTACTTA
>NC_138154.1:30061231-30116231 GCF_964199315.1 Orbicella franksi
TGCGAAAGTAAAATAGACAAGGAGTTTTGATAACTCAACCAACAAATCGAAATCTTTATTCGAGTACCGTGACTATTCGAGTTGATTAAAGAAAGCTGATTATTTCTGCTGTATTCGCATATTTTCAGCTAAGCTTTTAATATATTCTCAAACATTTATCAACCTTAAACATATTTAAAAACTAGAGATACATGAGTTCGATGTACTTTTCCACTCGAAAGTGGAGAAGTCCAATTTGTAATGTTTTACTGACTGTACAAAATACGCATCGGCGGGCGCTCTTATTCATCGACAACAGTCAATTTACTGGATTTTTACACAAACAAAACTGAGCAGCATCTACAGACATAAACTTTATTGTCGCTTATTGGGCGTTGATAAGACATCAAGCGTTGCTTACAATTCAGGCGAAACTCAAACTTGCAATTATTTTCTTTTTTACTGTTCGGTCGAGGTAGACTCTGGCGAAATCCTCGCAAGCGTGTGGTAAGAGGAGTGAAACTTTAAAGTCCTGAAACGCTGCTATATCCAAACATATCCAACTAGTGTTTTGCTGTGTTTTGGAAAAGCTGTTAATCTTCAACATATGTGAAACTTAGAGTGGAGTAATGTGGAGCCCTTGTAAAAGAACCTGCGGAACACAACTTGGTCAGTGATGTAAAGCGGAACATAACTAATTTTGACACTGTCTTACTTCACTCAAACTGGAGCAGCTTACGACGAAAACACTGACGCAAAATTCCAACAGACATGAAAGTATTGAGTTGTGGGCCAAAAGCATCAAACATTTCGGGAATTTCGGACGCCATTTCCCCGCGCTACATCCGCAAAAATCCTCGCAGCTTGTACGCGCGTGTGCCGCACGGGATAATGCAATTTGTTCTAAAAATGGAAAAATTGTCCCATATCATAGGGACAACCCCAATACTAGAAATGGCGCGCGCTTACGGTCTTCCTCTCCGATTATGGCTCCTGATGGTTGTTAAGTCTTGAAATACTTCTCTCTCAAGAGATATAAAAATTTGGTTGCGTTTTTCAGTGGGCGCTTTGAAAAACGCCTCCAAAATCTGAGAATTTTCGCTGAAATTCCAACTAATTTGCATATTGCCTTGCGAAAAAAAACACTGACACGGCCTGTCAGCCTGTCAGCCTGTCGATTGGGCGATGGGAATCGAAACATTTTAGCGATTGCCTTAGTTTGTGAACGGGTTTATCGAAATATGTCTATAAGCTCGTTTGCACTATCATGAGACACTATTTTAGTGCTACCCTCTTTAAATAAAGTCTTTATTTACTTACTTACTTACTTACTTACTTACTTACTTACTTACATGGGTGCACTTTTATGCTATAAAAGTAATATACAGACTTAGGCCAGCCTAAAAGCGTAGCTCCTGGGGAAGGTTATTCAGAGCCCGATTAAGCTATCCCAGGAAAAGGTAGAATTTTGATTTGAGTTTTATAGGCTTTGTGATGAGGTTTTCTGTATATTGTTTGGTCTTCTGTTTTGATTTTTAATAATCGCCATATACACAAAACAAAGCAGTAAAAATTATTTGTATAGAAGAAAAAGTTATGATTCGGTTAACTTTTAATCCTAGGTTAGCGTTAAGTTGCGAGCTTTCACTCATTGCAGTCATTTTAATTTTTCGCTATTATTATTTTTTTGTTTTGTTTTGTTTTTTTTTGTAATGTTTTTGTTTTTGTTTGTTGTTGGTATATTCCGAGCTGATATCAGTTTCTTTTCCATGTTCTTGGTTTTATCGACGGCCGAATGAATTTAAATGTATCTGAATTTTTTAAATGACTTGATTGCAAAAATGCTATTTGAAAATCAGGTACAGGTTATGTTTTCGTTTTGCCGTCAGTTTCCACCTTATTACGGCGCTTAAGTGTGTCACTTTGTTCATGGCTTGAGGCTTCTAATTCGACCTGAAACGATTTCGTTTTCAACGAAACTCCTAAGCTTGATTAAACAAGTGAAAGTTAGAATTGCAGTGAGCTTACGCTTGAACCATGAACTCTTTACATTTTTCTCTTTTGTGTGCTTTTATACCTCTTGTTTATGTAATAAGCGCTCTTCCTCATGAGCAAAGGAAGGGTTTTTACAATATGGTCTTGTTTTATAACGTAGCCACGGAAACACGTGCACCTTACAGAAATATCGAGAGCATCTATCCTTATACAAGCATTAATTAATGTAACATTTCTTATTTTTTTCACAGTTACGGCTGAAAAATGCATCGCACAAAGAATCGAGTTTTCCTTGTCGTTGCCTTCCTCTACACCATTGTTTGCAGCTATGTGCAATGTGGTAAGTCTGAGAGTGCTCTGTTCAAAGGGATAGGACACCTTTCAACAACAAGAAAATTTGTACCCAAAGTTTATAAAAAATATAGTAAGCTTGAACTTTGCTAAATGTGACGGGCTTTATTTTCTTTCCAAGTTGGGAAGTCTGGTTTGACCAGGAAAGCTTTTAGACGAGCAATCATAACGAGAACTGACAATAGCGAAAATCTCATCTGACTCGATATCAACAACTGGAGCAATACTATTCCTTTATCGGCCTTTCAGAAACTACATTTGTGGTAGTTTCGACAGACAGTATGAAACAAAATTAGCAACACGTCTGAAATGACTTAGTTTTCTCTCACTTTCCCTTTTTAGGTTATGTTTCTTTGGGATGCTTTAAGGATACTGGAAATCGTGCAATTCCACCACTGGAAGGAAAGGATCAGATCTTGGACAAACATTACTGGCATCGAGAGAACCCCATTGCCAAATGCGCCGTGGCTGCAATGAAAAGGGGATACAAGATGTTTGCAGTTCAGAATGGTGGCTGGTGTGCCGCTAGCAAGATTGCGCCAAAGACCTTCGACAAGTACGGAAAATCTTCAGCTTGTAAGAGTGACGGTGAAGGAGGACCATGGGCCAATCACGTTTACTTGACCAAAGGTACAGTATGACTTGTGTCATTGATCACATCATATAACTGCCATTCAAAGCACTGAGCTCGATCCAAATAGATTGTCGTTTTTTGCTACATGTCCAGAAATGCGTGCAGTAAAGGAATTGGCCAATTTGACGAAATTTCGTCACAGTGAGTCAATGTTCATGAATTTGACGAGTTTGATCTGCATTGTTTCACCGGCCTTTTTAACCGAGTTTTACATCGAATACTTAGATATTTTAATTACCCCCAAAAGCATTTCTTAAGTTTCTTGAGTATGATGTTATTGTCCGACAAACAGGATATTGTGTTAACGTTAACTTGGCTTAGAGGTTGAAAGTGCGAATTACCTGTTTTGAATACTCGGGCGTTTCGTATCTGCCGTTATTGAATTTCACACTTCCTGTACACCAGTGTGGGTATTTTTGTGAAGTGCTTCGGTTTTATTGGTTGGTACTGTGTATCCTGGCTTAATATGTGCACTACTAACACTTCTATCGTCTTCCTAAGACCCAATATTAAGATCGATGACCACGCTGTGACGTCATTAATTGGACTGTGGACGTAATTGTGCAAAGTTTTCTTCAACTTTTAACACTATTTGGCAGTTTGCAGGAATTGTCTGGTTGAACTGTCTTACCACTATAAAAAACAACAGATTAGTTAATTTGAAGAAAATTTCATTGTTTTTTTGGCAAAGAAGTTTCCAAGGTAGTGATTTAAAATATTCCTCATAATTCATGCAAAAGTTCAGTTTTGTCAACCTACGTATAAATATTTTTTAAAAAAATGATAAAGGAATTTATACAACTTTATAAATGAGAAAGGACTTAACAAAACAAATTCATTAAAAATATACACTTCTTATGTAATTTCTTGTGCGTTGTAACTTTCGTTCTTAGGTTATATTTCCGTTGGATGCTATAAGGATACTGGAAGTCGTGCAATCCCAACATTGGAAGGAAAGGATCCCATCTTGGACGGAGCCTACTGGCTTCGAGCTAACCCCATTGCAAAATGCGCCGCGGCTGCAATGAGAGGGGGCTTTCACATGTTTGCAGTTCAGAATAGTGGCTGGTGTGCCGCTAGTAAGACTGCGCACCTGACGTTCGACAAGTATGGAACATCTAAGGCTTGTTGGAATGGAGGCGAAGGAGGACCTTGGGCCAATGAGGTCTATTTTATTGTTCCATAGTAATTGAGTGGTATTTCAATACCAGAGTTGATGAAGCAATAAAGATTTTCATCAGAGCGTTATATTCCTGTGTAGTGGGTATTCCAGTTAGATATTGCGCTAAATTTATCTTTTAAGTGTATCTTAACTGATTCAAGGGGGGGGGGGGTAGGGACCATTTACCCACGCACGTACGTGCATACCTCTGGAAATCCAGAAAAGCATCTTCCATAGCTAAATCGATTGGTTTGATAGCCTACTCTCTGACATGAAAAGGCTAACATGAAAACAAGATAAGTTCCTCAATACTCATCGTTTTTGCCCAGATTTGAAAACGTGCGAATGGCATTTCTAAGCCCCTAAAAATGTTCCTCTGGAGAGGGGAGGGGAAGGGGAAAGGGACATGCTTCGCCCTTCTAACTGATAAGTTATCCCAGCTAACCGAGTTGAGAAAATAGCTAGAGTTCGTATCATAACTTGATTTAGTAATTACTCTGGCAGCACGATTTTGTAGTTTTTGAAGTTTCTCACTCAGCTGTCGAGACAAGCCATCCCAAACAACACTGCAGTAATAAAAATGTGGTTCAATAAGACCTTTGTGTATTTAAATAGCAGTGTGCCTGGAAATAAAAGATCTGACTCGCTTAAGTGCACCGATACTGGAAGCGACTTTTTTTTTCGAAATTGCGTGTCTGTGCTCCCTCCAGGATAGGTTTTCATCTATGGTGAGTCCGAGAGCTTTGCTAGGATTTGTTTGGTTTATTTTGACGCCGTCTACACTAATATTTATTGTCTTGTCACGTAAAGACTGCAATTTTTAACGCGAGCTAATGACCATAAACTCAGTTTTAGCGACATTGCGGCTTAACTAACAAGGCAGTGAGCGCCCTGTGAAGAAAGCGAAATAAAGTTTTCGCGGTTTGTTCTATTTTTGAGTTAGGAGTTCTAATGGTTAATAAAAACGTACTTGAACGCTGCGGAGGCGAATTTTCCAGATTATTTTTAAATTTTGCGAGTAGGGATAACTGCATTATAGATTGCTAAAATTTCTTCTTCTCTTGCGATAGAAAACCAAGCAGCTATTTTGCTGTGAAAGGAGTTAATCTCAAGAGAAATTTCCGGATCCCTGTAGGGATTAATGACGGGGCATATCGGCACTCAAAGATCAGACATAACTTGCCATAGAGAAGACGAATACCCGGAAAAACGGATCCTTTCACTCCCGTGGGGAAAACCACATATTTTGTAAAACTGTAACTATAGACCCAAGGACCACACATAGTATACCGTTTGAAAGATATTATTTGTGGGATACCATAAATCATACTAACAGCCATAGAGGAAGCCTCAGTTGGAATTGAAAAGCATTCAAAACGAAAAACAAAATAATAATAATAATAATAATAATAATAATAATAGCTACATGTATGTAGGGGGCGATCTCACATAAAGTGGTTTTCAGAACAGCCCTTTGGAAAATATTATAAAAACGTGAAAGCTATACAAAACCATGCTACTCAAACGAAAAAATACGATATAAATAAAATATGATAAAATTAAGGCGTGCGTTCACGTTTTTTTAAAAAAGTAAAATAGATTCAGTTTCCTGTATTTCAAGACTTAGAAGGTTAAAATCGAGAGCTGCTTAGTATGTGATTTTTTCTTTGCCCAGTTTGTTTTGGGAGCAGAAAGGTGCAGATTCTTGCGCTGGCGGGTATCATAATGGTGAATGGCATTATTTTGTCTAGAGTTAAAATTAAAATCGATGACTTTATGAAGGCATCAAAAAATAAAAACACATCAATGAAGGTGCCGTCTGTGATCTAAGTGTTTCCACTTTAGTTCCTCAAGAGCTTCGGTGGCGGAGGAATATTTTGGTTTGTCCAAAATTAATTTCGCTGCTTTGTTTTGTTGTACTTGGAGATCGTTCATCAGTTGAGTGTTGTTTTTGTCACCCTATATAATGTCACCATAGTCAAAAAGTGGAAGAATTAGGGAGTGATAAAGTGTTAGGCGAACGTGTATGGGTAGAAGAGGCTTGATTCGTCTAAGAAGTCCAAGTCGCTGGTTGGTATTATTTACAATGCTTTTTTATGTGCTCATTCCAAGACATATCTTCTCTAAGTGTCACACCCAAGTATTTGAATGTATCGGCATGTTCAAGAGGGCTTTCATTGATCTTAATAGAAACAGTGTTTAAGGACTTTAGATGACGAGTGCTTTCAAATAACACAAACCTTGATTTATCGCAATTAAAAAAAAAAAATGAAAAATATCTCACTCCTTGTATAGTTGACGTATACCCCTAAACTATAGCTTAATATGCAACTCTAAAAGTGTCGGTTATTGTCAGATGTTAACTTGACCTCAAAGGTCTAGGAGGAAAAAGGCGCACAATTTGTAGGGTGGTTGATCAAATCTCATATAGGAGGGGGTATGATTTTATGCTTTCATAACGATAGATCTGCCCAAGAGCTTTTAGCTGTTCACTGAAATTTGACAAAAACTGAACAAATATTGAGCATGTTATGGTATTTTGTGTCACATGGCACTTTTGGGAGTGAGGGGGTTATGGCGATTGCCGATTAGGCGATCACGGGTTTCCAAAGTCCTCGAACAGGAGTGTGCCAGCAAGGAGAAGGTTCGCTCCTGAACGAGAAGGCATCTTGCAGCATTTATTTATCGTATTTAAACTAGAGTTTGTTCCCAATTTTCAAAGCAAAACATTTAATATTGTAACAGATAAACACGATAAGTAATATTCTATGTTATTAAAAACTGGATCATTGGATAATGTAATTCAAGAGTTTTCAATGGCTTCGCTATCAATGCTCTACAAATATGGCAAGCGTGCGCGTAATCTTTTTAGGCATTTTTATTTTATTTTACTTCAGTTTTCTATATTTTGGGAGCGTTTTCAATAAAACAATTATTCCACTCGCACTTGCTGTATATGAGATGGTTATAGCAAACTCGGAGCTACGCGCCTCGGTTGCTATCTATCATCCTCTTATCCAACGTGCTCGTGGAATAGTTGTTAAATATTGGTGAAGTCATTTGATCACAAGGTTTGCACAAGAAAGCTATACCGTTGGCATGGCTATCATACAAGTAGGTGTTAAAATACAGGGAACAAGGTTTCTATAACTGCATAACTTTGTATAATAGCATGCAGGAGCAAGGCGAGAGAGACACGGAGAAAGAGCGGAGGCGGAAGTATGGGAATCGAGGGACGTTTTCTAAACCGCTCTGATAGGCTTTGTCTTTAGGAGCGTTAAGAAATTCGACATGTTGAGGTCCTGCCCCATGCACTATAAAATTTAGGGTGTTTCAACAGATTGTACTGTTGCGTTAGTAACCTTATATGCCATGAAGATGACCACTATTTGTTCGCTAATTGTTGGACATTTTTGTAACACTAATGTTGTGGCATCAGGTGGTAAAGTGTGGCGGTATTGACCCATCAAGCAGAATGAGCTGTAGTGAGCCACCTCAAGTGTTAAAATTTAACGTTTTGGTGATTATGGTTTCGAAAACTTCTCGAAATTACGCAGACAGACGGTTATTGAAAACGATCATCTTATTCTGAGTACTACTTTGTAGGCCGTTTTTTTTTAATCAATTCATTCATTAGGTACGGTCATTATTTTTCAATGTTTGATCATGGAACAGAGACCTAATCGCATTACAATGTATGCACGAACTGCTGTTGTTTAGTTAGAAGAATATAATCTCTCTCTCCTTTCGAATTCTCAATCAGGGCCGAACAAATAAACCAAACTCGACAATAGCATCTCACAGGTTCGACATGCTCCGTCACTGCTTATTCACATTTCCTATTCAAGTCTTTCTTTCCATAGAGATATGCACACACTGCTATAATTAAGCCCTTCAGCTCGAGCCAAAAAAAGTTAAAAAATCTGAAAGTCGTGTCAAATGGGTTGGTCAGAAATGAGAAAACTGGAAAATGCATTTATTTTATTTCTAAGTAGAATTCTCGAGTAGTCGAAATTAGGATCAACGACGTTTACAAGCGTCTTTCTTCTTTTTACTACACTTCGAACGCAATTTAAAATATTCACACAATAAGGCCTCAAAATGAATCTTCATACATAGGAGAACTGCACACCACATCATTCATTTCCCTGAACTTTTATGACTAGTGAGTCATAACTCCAATGTGCTAAAAAGAAACCAACGAACTTTAATTTAAACACAAAACCAGTATGCAACAACTGAAACACACAACAGATAAATTGAAGGCAAGAGTGAAGATCTTTATTCCTTAAACAAACCTGGCATTGAAATACAACTCAATTATTTGCAAGTAATAAAATAGACCTGATTAGCATAAGATCCACCTTTACCATCAATCTTACAAGCTGTAGATTTTCCATATTTATCGAACGTTTGTGGCCCAAGGACACTAGCGGCACACCAGCCACCATTCTGAACTGCAAACATCCTGTAGCCCGCTCTCATTGCAGCCACGGCGCACTTGGCAATGGGGTTCGTACGAGAAGAATAAGATCCATCCAAGATAGAATCCTTTCCTTCCAACGTTGGGATTGCACGACTTCCAGTATCCTTATAGCATCCAACCTCATCATAACCTGGACAACAATGGACAAACAGAAGCAGTATTAAAGAACCATATGCCATGATTTACATTTTTTCTTTTCGACCTCACAAACGTGTGCCAGGATCACGCACACAGATTCTGCAAATGAAGTCTATCTCCATGCACTGTATTGCCAAGCTTCTCTATTTCTTCCTACCAGCTTACACACATAGAGACTACTGGTTCTGGCGCAGCAGTGATAACTGGGAAGAGAACGAACAAAAATTGTTCGTTCTCTTCCCAGTTATCACTGCTGCGTCCATAACCAGTAGTCTCTATGTGTGTGTGACATGTTGCGTGTTACACAACATAAAAGAAAACAAAGCGCGGATGTGACACCGAAAATGGCTGCACTGATTATATACAAAAGTGCGCCAGAAACCAGGTCGGACGTCTTCTGAAGCGCTCCGCCTTCAAAGCAAATGTAATCCTCTTAGGGAGCCCGAGAGCTGAGAAAATGGCAGATGAACAACAAGCAACCAAGGAAAGCTCCACTCGCAAAAGAAGAAAACGAAGTAAAGGCTCGCAAACTGATAATGAGGACTGCGAGATAGAATATTGCCACGGCTGTACAAACATGGCGGAATCACTCGCCGAGATTAACAGCAAAATTGACAAGGCCTTAACCTGCATCGGAGAAATGGAAGTACTCAAACAAAAACAAGAAAACCTGGAGAAAAAGAACAAGGAGCTAGAAGATAGCCTGAGTTTTGCCCATACTTCAATTGAAGGGCTACAAAAGAAGCTGGCTACTCAAGAACTTGCCATCAACGAGCTAAACAAAAGTGTGATCTCATTAACAAAACAAGCTAACGAAGAAAAGCAACGAGCCATCAAGCTTGAAAGTCACAGTCGGCGAAATAATCTCAATTTCTTCAATCTACCTGAGCAAAAGAATGAATCGGCAGAAAAATCTGAAAAAATCTTGAGAAAGTTCATGGAGGAAAACCTCAAAATAAGCAAAGAAGATGCAAGCGAGATTTATTTGGAGCGCGTTCACCGCGTCGGAAAACCAGCTAATTCCTCAGATGAAAAACCTAGACCACTTATTGCAAAATTTTCCTTTTACAAAGACAAGGAGTTTGCCTTATCTCGGGCAAAATATCTTAAAGGAACTGATTTCGCTGTGGCATGCGATTTCCCGAAAGAAATCGTCGACAAGAGAAAAGCACTTGTCCCGATTCTTAAAGACGCAAAGAAGAGAGGTCAAGACGCAAAACTCATCTTCGACAAACTGTACATCAATGGACAAGTATACACTCCAACCGAATCGCTATAGTCCTTCCAACGGAGCTAACGTAAGATATATTTTTTTCTCTTCTCTTGTTTCTCTGGGTTCCTTGCTCAGCCAAGCCCAGTTTAAAGGTTAGTTTGTAGATCTCGCTAATGTTTGCCTACAGAGGTCTAGTTAAGTACCGAGCAGCATGTGCTCTCTTCATGTTATGTTTAGTCCCCACGTTCGAGTCACCCCGTTTATATAGTTTAACTTTAATTTCGCATTTTATTTCATTGTTTATAGTGTGTTTGCCGTGTTTGTTGACAGTTCAAAATCGCTATTTAGCATCTTTCTCAATGAATCACATAGAATCTGTGCTGCAAAAAACCCATGACTGTTCCTTTTAGACTCTCCTTTTGTTCTTTGAATGTAAGAGGTTTAAACCAAGCTAGAAAGAGGCGGCGGGTGTTCAGATGGCTTCATAACCAAAAATTCGACGTCGCTTTTTTACAAGAAACCTATTCATCCAAAAGTGTCGAAGAAATATGGAAAGCTGAATGGGGAGGGAAAATTTATTATAGCCACGGTACCACGCATTCAAAAGGTGTGATGGTATTGTTCAAGCCAAATTTAGATTTTGAAATCGAAAGCGCCATCGCTGACAAGAAAGGTCGGTATCTGTTGCTAAAAACCAACATGTTTGAATCGTCCTTCTTGCTAAGCAATATTTACGCGCCAAATGACATTACCGCTCAGACAGCGTTTTTTCGTAACCTTGACAACATTCTTTTACCGTATGCAGATTCACAAATCATCTTGGGAGGCGACTTGAATTGCTCATTAGCACCTATAGATAAAACAGGTGGAGCTCCGGTTCAAAAGAAACAAAAAGTCATTGATGAGATTGAAGGCTTAGTCGGACGATTCAAACTTCAAGACATTTGGAGAGATCAACATCCCAACAAAAAACAATACACATGGCGCGATAATTCCTTGAAAGTGCAATGTCGTTTGGATTACTGGCTTGTTTCGAAAGAATTGCCGTCTGCCATTGATATAAACATCATCAACCCCACAATATCTGATCACAGCGCTATCGCTTTTACTTTACAATCCAAAGAATATGCTAAACGGGGACCCGGGTTTTGGAAAATTAACAACTCGTTGTTAAAAGACGCAAACTTCATTAATGAGCTCAAAAGCAAAATACCCGAATACAAAAATAAACACAGCTATCTCGCTGACAAAGGCCTGTACTGGGACATGCTCAAAATGGAGATTAGAGGATTTTGCGTCCAATATTCAAAAAGGAAAAATAGAATAAAAAGAAATAAGGAACGCGACCTTCAAAAAGAAATTGACGACATGATGACCTTACTGCAATCAAATAGATCAAAAGAAAACATTGCGAAGCTTTACCAATTAAGAGCCCAACTCAACCAGATTGCTGAATATAAAACTGAAGGAGCAATGATTAGAAGCAGAATACGTTGGTATGAACAAGGGGAGAAAAACACCAAATACTTTTTAAATCTCGAAAAAAGGAGGTTCACAAAAACACATATAACTAGACTTAAAACGGACGAAGAAAGGGAAACTACCTGTGAAAATGAGATTTTAGAAATGCAAAGAGCATTTTATGAAAATTTGTATGCAAAGGCCCCCTGCAATAGTGACACACATAATGCCTTCCTACAAGACCCTAACCTGGTTAAGTTAGAAGAGCACGACCTGCATGAGCTTGAACAGCTTTTATCTAAAAGCGAGTGTTTCAATGTCCTCAAACAGTGTGCCAAAAACAAATGCCCAGGCAGTGATGGCCTCTCGGTTGAGTTTTATTTGCACTTCTGGCATCTACTCGGCGAAGAAATGGTAGAAAGTTTTAATTACGCCCATAAATTAGGAAAACTAAATATCACTCAAAGACAAGGTATAATAAAGGTCATACCAAAAAAACGAAAGAACCGGCTGTATTTAGAAAATTGGAGACCATTAACGTTACTTAATGTTGATTATAAAATAGCAACAAAATCAATAGCTCACAGAATCGCTAAAGTCCTTCCCAAATTAATAAATGAAGACCAAACTGGCTATGTCAAGGGCCGCTACATAGGACAGAATATTAGACTCATCAATGACATCATGAAGATAACTGAGCTGGAAAACATTCCCGGCATGGCGATTTTTATTGACTTTAAAAAAGCCTTCGACACCGTTGACTGGAACTTCCTTTTTAAGACCTTGGAGGCTTTAAATTTCGGCCCTCAGTTACAACAGTGGATTCGAACCTTTTACGCTGACTGTTCAAGCTGTGTAACAAATAATGGTTACGCCTCCGCTTTCTTTAATCTACAAAGAGGTGTTCGCCAAGGGTGCCCACTTTCTGGCTCCCTGTTTGTGCTCTGCGCCGAAATTCTTGCTAACGCAATAAGGTCTAATGCAGGTATCCAAGGAATCAATATTTACGGAAAAGAATTCAAAATTTCACAATACGCAGACGATACCACTGTTTTTGTTTCCGATAGTATATCTGCCCAAAATTTATTCCAACTGCTCAATGCCTTTCAAAACTGCTCAGGTCTCGAAGTAAACAAAAGTAAAACAGAGGGCATGTGGCTGGGCGCAAACAAAAACAACTTGGAGGAACCTCTAGACATAACATGGCCAAAAGATCCCATACTTGCGCTCGGTATACACTTCTCCTATGATGAAGAGGCTGCCTTTCAAAAGAACTTTGAACAGAAATTGCCTTCAATGACTTCCCTACTTAACCTGTGGTACCCTAGGAACTTAACTCTACATGGCCGTATTGTCATCCTAAAAGCACTAGCCCTTTCCAAACTTATTTATAACACCGCTGTCCTCCCTGTTACATCTAATTTCATTCAAAATGTTAATAAAGTTATATCCCAATTCGTATGGCGCAAGAAAACCCCAAAGATAAAGCAAACCACAATGATTGGACCGAGAGCAAAAGGAGGTCTTGGAATGCCTGATTTTGATGCAATAAACAACGCTCTCAAAGCGACCTGGATCCGAAGACTTGATAACGGTTACCCTTCCGCGAGCTGGACGCATATCCCTGTCACCATGTTAGAAAAATGTGGTGGCAAATTTCTCCTTAAGTGCAATTTTGATCTCAAAAATCTCAATGTAAGAATTCCTCTCAAATTTTACGAGAAAGCCTTGTTGGCTTGGCAGTCAATCAATTTGTTTACTCCGTCCTCAGAAGAGGAAATACTTGATGAAATTCTTTGGAACAATAGATTCATCAGGATTGGTAACTACTCAGTGTACTACAAAGAATGGCATGAAGCGGGTGTAGAAAAAATTAGAGATATCTTCAACGGTGACACATTTACATCTTACCGAGATTTCTGCTCTCACTTTGCCCTTAAAACTAACTTTCTAACTTATTACGGTTTATGCCAAGCAATTCCATCTAACTGGATTAAAACTTTGAAAGGCAAATTACAGCCGCATTCGAAGGAACCTACAAACATGGATAGAATTCCCCTTGAGAAGCTCTCTTGCAAACTTGCTACTAACTACCTTGTTGAAAAGAAGTTCGTTTCTGCCACCGCCGAAAAAAGACTGAAAAGAGCTAATTTGAACGACCAGCAAATTTATCAAACGTACATGATGCCTTTCAAGGCCACTAAAGATATTCAACTCTCGATGTTTCAGTTCAAGATTGTACACCATATTTTACCCACCAATGCTGCATTACATAAATTCGGTATTAAAGAGCACGACCGCTGTCATTTATGTGCTGAAAAGCAAACAATTACACATCTCTTCGTAACTTGCCCCAACGTCCAGCTGTTTTGGACAGAGTTTACTGATTGGTGGTACAGAAAAAACAATACTGTAATCACGCTCTCTGAAGCACAAATACTTTACGGCATCACAGACACCGTGCCTCTGTGTCTCGGTTTAAACCTCTGTACAATAATTGCAAAATATTATATTTACACCGCTTCAAAAAATGAGGAAGATTATTTCTTAGACGCTTTCTTGGCTATCCTTAAAAACAAAATAGAAATAGAAACTAGCAGAGCAAAGGTGCAAGTTAAACTGTAAATATAGCTAAATATACTGTAAATTGTCGCTTTTTTGTCATTTTTTTTTCTTTTTTTTTTTGCAGTTTTCACTAGTTCTAGTAACCGTAGTAAAAGTTTGTAGTAATTTTCCGCGATTAAAAAGTAGTGTAACGTAAGCGGTTTAAATAATACTGTTGTTTCGTCAAGCATTGTAATTAGAGCAAGTTGTAATTAGCGTAAGTAGCTGTATTGTTGTAGTTTTATACGTAGTTTTTGTAATTAATAATGTAAGTATGCGTGCTGTAAAAAATAGATAATTAATAATAATAATAATTTAAAAAAAAAAAAAAAAAAAAAAGAAATATTTCCAATTGAACAAGTATCTGCACAGTATATACGCCGAGATGGCTGCCGCAAGATATTCGTCCGATGTTCTGCAATCAAACAACTGTCAACTTTGCGAGGCCATTCAAAACCTCCCTCCAGAGCTTCGTGAGATAATTTACAAGGAGTATCTCGCAATAAAAAGAATGGAAAAAAAGGAAATGGGTTGGGATGAGGTACATTATGATATTGAAGAGGCGCCCTTCTGTGAAAAACGATCAAGAATATTAAAGGTCATGTTTTGCCGTAAATGCAACTCCTGCCGCCTAAAAGGACTCTGTTACGAGTGTTATAAAAATGGAGTAAAACACTATCTCGGCTACCCAATATATGACGAGAACGACTAAGCCGAAATCTTTCAAAAATTTTATTGAGCGGCGCCGATATTAACCTTCGTTCGAATCAACAGTTTTGTTTTGAAATCTGTGAGTTGCGTGACATTTTTCTCAGAAAGACTGGAACCAAATATTTCCCAGGCCGTTGGACGAGCAGTACTGAAAAACATGGAGGACAACTCAAGATTTTTTTGTTTGGGGAGAAAACACGAACCAGAACAGAATTTGCAAAAAAAAATACGCTCAGTAAACGCGCTGTAAGTTATTTTTTCACCACAGAAGCTACCGAAGTGAAGCGAGCAGGAGGAAACGAGAAAATAGCAAGATTTGATCACAGCGTTCGATCGATCGTAACATGTGATATTCCTTGAACAAGGCACTCAATAGAGCCCGTTTAAGTTTTCTCTGCTTCTCGCACGGCTTCAACGACTTGATATGTTATCTGTCTGACCTATTTCTGACAAACGGGTGTAGAACGTTCCATGAAAATAAAGCAAATCGCGTGGAAAAGCACAATAATTTTGGCCTTCAGAAGTACTGTCGTGATATAATTTATTCAGCCAATCTCTAATTATAGCTCAAGTATGACATCATCTCGCCGCCCAAAAGCGCATGCGTATGTGTGAAAATACTGCGAAATTTAGGCAAAGGACAGAGAAGCTACACCACAAGTTTGGATGTGAGGTTGGTCCCCTCTGATTCCTAATACGGCACGTACAAGCGCTTGGCCGTCCACGGCGATAACCCCGGGTGAACCCGCCCCGGCCCAGTGGGGACTGGGGGGTGCTCAGAGGTCCGTCGGGATTTCAAACCTCGTTCCCAGAGGTAAAATGGGAATCGACAGCCGCCTTGTCAGCGGCGGGAAAGTCCTAGCCGGGGCTAGGCAAGAACAGCCAACGAGCACCCCCCGACAGGGCCTTTGCCCTTTTGTGTGACCTGTCACGCAACGTCACGCGTGAAGGTAACGCGGTGTAACACAATCACCTGTTTTTAATAAGACTTATAGATAGTTTTGTGTTTTTTCGCTCAAAATTTAGTTCAAATTTGTGCTGGACTCCGCAAGTTTTTTTCCAAATTCTTGCCGAATCTGGTTTCTTATTTTTTCAAGATCTGGCTGGCGTAAATTTATTTGTTTTTGCGCAAAGTTTGAGCGTAAAGTCTCTTTAGGTTGGCGATATTTCTGCGTTTCACGTGTGATCAGTTGAAACTCCGTGTCAGAAACCCGATTATCATTCAGAGCTTGTGAGACAGAGCTGTTTATCGAGTCATGTTTTGCAATAGCCAGAGAATGGATTCTCGAGTGCTTATTAACTTTGCGTTCAAGCTTCTTGTTGACAACGGACAGGCCAGTGGAAGCTGCGCCAGATAAAGCGGCTATCGCGGCAACAGGTGCGCCGATAACAATTCCAACACCAGTAAGTGATGTTGCAACAGCCCCAGAAGACAGAGCTGCCGTGACGGCGCCAAGGCCAACCACGGAATAATGAATCGCTTTCCGAGCTTTTTTATATTTTTTCAACACAAGCCTGTAATGCTCAACCTCAACAGATATTTCTTTTTCAATTTTACTTATTTCAGTTAGCCGGAAATTCTCGGCATTTGCCGTTTCGGGAAGGCTTGGATAGATTCTTCTTTCATTCTCGGCAGGAGGCGCGGAAGGTAACACATTTGCTGAAGACGTTGTGTATATAAAGAAATTTAATTTAACTCTCATTCAAAAAGAAGCTTGAAGCCCTTGAAATCAAAGAGTTCGCCTTTCTCATCTTTGACGCTAATAGTGATGCTATTTATGAACTCGTCTGTAGAGCAGTCTCGCAAAACCTGTTGCGGAGAACCGTGGTAGTTTAGCGTTCAAGACAGACGAACACTAATAACAACTAAACTCCGTTTATTCTGCTAACAACTCAGCACTCGAACAACAACGGCTTTCTCAACAAGGGCACGTGTTTACAATTGAGGGTATTGCTAAATCCCCCTCTAAGACCTAAATGTCTTATGGTAACGCAAGAATGTTCTAGAACTGTCACACAAGGAATGTTGGGAGCACCACAGTACCCCCCTACCAGTCTGAGAGATAATCCGAGAAATGTGCTGGTCGACGACTTGGGCGGCCTGCTCGGGTCAAGGTGGGTGGGTGAGAATGAACTTGAGTTGGAGTGCTAGTGTTCTCTCTAGGATCTGGAAGTATTGGAGAATGTGGAGCAGAAACTTCAACTGGATGCTCAATAGGACCAGCATCATCCATCAGCTTAGCAGGCTTTAAACGGTCAACTGTGATTTCCTTGGTCTTGCCATTAATGTCCAGGGTAAAGTGTTTGTCAAAACGGCGGAGAACCCGAAAGGGACCATCATAAGGGCGCGTTAGTGGAGGTTTGTGGCTGTCACGCCGCACATACATGTGGGTAGCTGTATGGAGGTCAGGAGGGAGATAAACATCACGACGACCATGCCATCTCGTAGGAACAAACTGGAGGTGCTGCATGGAAGAACGCAGTCTTGACACGAATGAGGATGGGTCCTCGATAGTAGGGGCATAGAAGAAGTCGCCTGGCAGACGGAGTGTTGTGCCATAAACCAATTCTGCGGACGTACATGACAGGTCCTCTTTGAGGGTGGCACGAATTCCAAGAAGGACCATAGGGAGGTCGTCAACCCAATTACTACCTGCCAATCGTGCTTTCAGGCCGGTTTTAAGGTGCCTGTGGAACCTCTCGACAAGACCATTTGCCTGTGGGTGGTACGCTGTGATGCGGAGACGTGTGGCACCAAGAAGGTTCATTAGGGAATGCCAAAGATCCCATTCGAACTGCTGTCCCCGGTCAGAGGTGATCGTCGTCGGTACACCAAACCGCGAGATCCAGCCCGTCAGAAGACCAGAAGCGCAGGACTCAGCAGTGGCATCAGCCATCGGAATTGCCTCAGGCCAGCGAGTGTAGCGATCAATGCAAGTGAACAGGTAAGTGTAGCCCTTGGATAGAGGTAAGGGACCGACAATGTCCACATGAATACTATCAAAACGGCAGTCGGGTGGGGTGAAGGCCTTCAGCGGGGCTTTGACATGCCGTTGCACCTTGGATTGCTGACAATCATGGCAGGTACGGGTCCAGCAGGCGATGTCCCGCTTCATATTTGGCCAGACGTACCGTTCGGATATGAGGCGACGAGAGGCTTTGATGCCCGGATGAGACAAAGAGTGCAGGTTGTCAAAGATGGCTCGACGCATCGTTAAGGGCACCAGAGGACGGGGACGACCTTGGGAGATATCACAAAGGAGAGTTCGTCCGGTGTGCGAAAGAGGAACCTGTGCAAGCTGCAATGAAGTGGAGGAGGTTGAAAGCTTGAGGAGCTCCCCATCTAGTTCTTGAGCAGAAGCAAGGGCTTCAAGGTCGATTGGGGATTGTTCCAGGGCAAGGACGTTGCGTGACAGTGCATCAGCGACACGATTAGCTTGACCTTCGATATGGCGGATGTCTGACGTGAACTCGGAAATAAAGGCCAGGTGCCGCGCTTGTCGTGGTGAATGTCGTTCAGCACTGGAATGAAGTGCAAAGGTAAGAGGCTTGTGGTCCGTGTTGATATGGAACACACGGCCCTCTACAAAATACTGGAAATGTCGGACAGCTAGGTAAGCAGCCAACAGTTCACGATCAAAGGCACTGTATTTGAGTTCCGCAGGGCTCAACTTCGTCGAAAAGAAGGAGATAGGTCTCCATTGTCCATGAATGAACTGTTCAAGGACTGCTCCGACAGCGAGGTTTGATGCGTCGGTCGTGATGCAGGTGGCGGCATGTGGGTGAGGATGGACCAACATAACTGCCTCGGACAAGGCCACTTTGGCTGCGTCGAATGCTAGTTGACAGGAGGCAGTCCATGTGAAACTGTCCGCTGCAAGCGCCAGGTGTAGGGGCTGTAAGATCTCAGCACACCTGGGGACAAAGCGGTGATAATAATTGATGAGGCCCACGAACTGGTGCAGTGTCTTCTTGTCTTGGGGAACTGGAAATGTGCGAACTGCTTCAACACGGGTAATGTGGGGACGAATACCAGCTGCGCTAATGGTATGGCTCAAGAAGTTCACTTCTGACTTGCCAAATTCGCATTTAGCTGGGTTGATGACAAGGCCGTGGTCAGATAAGCGCTGAAAGAGGGTCTGAAGATGTTGGAGGTGCTCATCGAGGGAGGAGCTAGCAACCAAGATGTCATCCAGGTAGACAAAAACAAAGTCCAGGTCACGACATACATCGTCAATGAACCGCTGGAAGGTCTGGGCAGCATTTCTTAAGCCAAAAGGCATACGGCAGAACTCGAACAGACCAAATGGAGTGATAATGGCCGTCTTAGTGATGTCGTCCATGGTAACAGGAATCTGATGGTAGGCACGAACCAAGTCGATCTTGGAAAAGATGGTTTTACCAGCCAAATTGGACGCAAAATCTTGGATATGTGGAATGGGGTAGCGATCAGGAGTTGTGATGTCATTCAACCTGCGGTAGTCCCCGCATGGGCGCCATTCGCCATTTCCTTTTGGGACCATGTGGAGTGGAGAGGCCCATGTGCTGGAGGATGGGCGCACGATTCCCATCTCAAGGAGCTTGTTGAACTCAGCTTTAGTAGCAACCAATTTCTCAGGAGAAAGACGCCGTGGTCGTGCGAAGACAGGTCGGCCTTCGGTGACAATGTGATGGGCAACACCATGTTTAATAGGAGTATCGCTGGTGCAAGGGCTTGTCAATGACGGGAAGTCATTCAGGAGTCGTGTGAAAGGATCACCAGTGGATGGCTGAGTAGAAAGAAAATTAAGGTGAGGAGTGGGGCACGGTGAAGGTTCTGCTTCGACTCGTGTCCCATTTCTCGTGTCAATAAGGCGTCGTCTGTCCAGGTCCACTAACAATTTGTGTTGTAACAGAAAATCAGCGCCAATAATAGGTTGAGTCACATCAGCTACTAGAAATCGCCAGGTTAGGGGGCGTGGGAGCCCGAAATCGAGGATTAACTGTCGAGAACCGTAAGTGTTAATGATAGAGTTATTCGCAGCTCGTAATGTGACGTCGCCTTTCTTGAAACGATCTGATCGTCCAGCCGGAAACACGCTAATCGCCGCTCCCGTGTCAATTAAAAAGTTCAGTTTAGTATTCTTGTCATAAAGTCGGAGAGGAGATGTGCCAGTCGCATGGGCTGCGTTCACCGACTGGCAGTCGAGTTTCCCGGTTGCTGTTGAAACTTGCAAGGCTCACGGCATTTTAAAGCTTTCGTGCCAAATCGCTCGTGGTACCAACAAATGTCGGGGTGGGAGCGAGACTGTGGTTGTGCACGGGCTGGTGGGGTCGACTGCAATGTTTGCCAGATCTTCTGTAGCTCGGTTTTAATGGCGCTAATCTCAGAATCACCCTGGTGCTGTATTTGGTAAACCGGTGCTTGAGGACCTTGGACCTCCGCCATATTGTCCGCCATGTCGGCGAGCTCACTGAGACTGGCACCTTTGTGTACCGCAAGAGCCGTGCGAACGGTGAGTGGAAGTTTCTGCAGAAAAAGCTCACGGAAAATCTCGTCTACGCCAGCATCGGCGACTGTACCACCACGAAGCTTCAACATATGCCGTAAAAGTTGTGATGGCTTTCGATCTCCAAGGTCTTCCACGTGTAGGAGTTGCTGTAATCGTTGTCGTTTGGAAGGGCAGACACGGTTTTGCAATTCGGTTTTCAGTGCCGTATAAGGAGCTTCCGGCGGTCGTAAAATAATGTCGCGTACTTCTGAGGCATATTGGGCCGGGAGAACACGAACCACATGACCGAACTTCGTCTTTTCGTGGGTGATATTTTGAGCAGTGAACAACGCCCTTCAGGGTCAGACGGCCAGAAATCCGGTAGTTTCAGCGAAACAGCATTAGCAATTGCAGTTGGTTGTGTCGGAATGTCAGCTTCGTCGGGCATGATCGCGTCGGGGTCACCAATTTGGCGTTCAAGACAGACGAACACTAATAACAACTAAACTCCGTTTATTCTGCTAACAACTCAGCACTCGAACAACAACGGCTTTCTCAACAAGGGCACGTGTTTACAATTGAGGGTATTGCTAAATCCCCCTCTAAGACCTAAATGTCTTATGGTAACGCAAGAATGTTCTAGAACTGTCACACAAGGAATGTTGGGAGCACCACAGTACCCCCCTACCAGTCTGAGAGATAATCCGAGAAATGTGCTGGTCGACGACTTGGGCGGCCTGCTCGGGTCAAGGTGGGTGGGTGAGAATGAACTTGAGTTGGAGTGCTAGTGTTCTCTCTAGGATCTGGAAGTATTGGAGAATGTGGAGCAGAAACTTCAACTGGATGCTCAATAGGACCAGCATCATCCATCAGCTTAGCAGGCTTTAAACGGTCAACTGTGATTTCCTTGGTCTTGCCATTAATGTCCAGGGTAAAGTGTTTGTCAAAACGGCGGAGAACCCGAAAGGGACCATCATAAGGGCGCGTTAGTGGAGGTTTGTGGCTGTCACGCCGCACATACATGTGGGTAGCTGTATGGAGGTCAGGAGGGAGATAAACATCACGACGACCATGCCATCTCGTAGGAACAAACTGGAGGTGCTGCATGGAAGAACGCAGTCTTGACACGAATGAGGATGGGTCCTCGATAGTAGGGGCATAGAAGAAGTCGCCTGGCAGACGGAGTGTTGTGCCATAAACCAATTCTGCGGACGTACATGACAGGTCCTCTTTGAGGGTGGCACGAATTCCAAGAAGGACCATAGGGAGGTCGTCAACCCAATTACTACCTGCCAATCGTGCTTTCAGGCCGGTTTTAAGGTGCCTGTGGAACCTCTCGACAAGACCATTTGCCTGTGGGTGGTACGCTGTGATGCGGAGACGTGTGGCACCAAGAAGGTTCATTAGGGAATGCCAAAGATCCCATTCGAACTGCTGTCCCCGGTCAGAGGTGATCGTCGTCGGTACACCAAACCGCGAGATCCAGCCCGTCAGAAGACCAGAAGCGCAGGACTCAGCAGTGGCATCAGCCATCGGAATTGCCTCAGGCCAGCGAGTGTAGCGATCAATGCAAGTGAACAGGTAAGTGTAGCCCTTGGATAGAGGTAAGGGACCGACAATGTCCACATGAATACTATCAAAACGGCAGTCGGGTGGGGTGAAGGCCTTCAGCGGGGCTTTGACATGCCGTTGCACCTTGGATTGCTGACAATCATGGCAGGTACGGGTCCAGCAGGCGATGTCCCGCTTCATATTTGGCCAGACGTACCGTTCGGATATGAGGCGACGAGAGGCTTTGATGCCCGGATGAGACAAAGAGTGCAGGTTGTCAAAGATGGCTCGACGCATCGTTAAGGGCACCAGAGGACGGGGACGACCTTGGGAGATATCACAAAGGAGAGTTCGTCCGGTGTGCGAAAGAGGAACCTGTGCAAGCTGCAATGAAGTGGAGGAGGTTGAAAGCTTGAGGAGCTCCCCATCTAGTTCTTGAGCAGAAGCAAGGGCTTCAAGGTCGATTGGGGATTGTTCCAGGGCAAGGACGTTGCGTGACAGTGCATCAGCGACACGATTAGCTTGACCTTCGATATGGCGGATGTCTGACGTGAACTCGGAAATAAAGGCCAGGTGCCGCGCTTGTCGTGGTGAATGTCGTTCAGCACTGGAATGAAGTGCAAAGGTAAGAGGCTTGTGGTCCGTGTTGATATGGAACACACGGCCCTCTACAAAATACTGGAAATGTCGGACAGCTAGGTAAGCAGCCAACAGTTCACGATCAAAGGCACTGTATTTGAGTTCCGCAGGGCTCAACTTCGTCGAAAAGAAGGAGATAGGTCTCCATTGTCCATGAATGAACTGTTCAAGGACTGCTCCGACAGCGAGGTTTGATGCGTCGGTCGTGATGCAGGTGGCGGCATGTGGGTGAGGATGGACCAACATAACTGCCTCGGACAAGGCCACTTTGGCTGCGTCGAATGCTAGTTGACAGGAGGCAGTCCATGTGAAACTGTCCGCTGCAAGCGCCAGGTGTAGGGGCTGTAAGATCTCAGCACACCTGGGGACAAAGCGGTGATAATAATTGATGAGGCCCACGAACTGGTGCAGTGTCTTCTTGTCTTGGGGAACTGGAAATGTGCGAACTGCTTCAACACGGGTAATGTGGGGACGAATACCAGCTGCGCTAATGGTATGGCTCAAGAAGTTCACTTCTGACTTGCCAAATTCGCATTTAGCTGGGTTGATGACAAGGCCGTGGTCAGATAAGCGCTGAAAGAGGGTCTGAAGATGTTGGAGGTGCTCATCGAGGGAGGAGCTAGCAACCAAGATGTCATCCAGGTAGACAAAAACAAAGTCCAGGTCACGACATACATCGTCAATGAACCGCTGGAAGGTCTGGGCAGCATTTCTTAAGCCAAAAGGCATACGGCAGAACTCGAACAGACCAAATGGAGTGATAATGGCCGTCTTAGTGATGTCGTCCATGGTAACAGGAATCTGATGGTAGGCACGAACCAAGTCGATCTTGGAAAAGATGGTTTTACCAGCCAAATTGGACGCAAAATCTTGGATATGTGGAATGGGGTAGCGATCAGGAGTTGTGATGTCATTCAACCTGCGGTAGTCCCCGCATGGGCGCCATTCGCCATTTCCTTTTGGGACCATGTGGAGTGGAGAGGCCCATGTGCTGGAGGATGGGCGCACGATTCCCATCTCAAGGAGCTTGTTGAACTCAGCTTTAGTAGCAACCAATTTCTCAGGAGAAAGACGCCGTGGTCGTGCGAAGACAGGTCGGCCTTCGGTGACAATGTGATGGGCAACACCATGTTTAATAGGAGTATCGCTGGTGCAAGGGCTTGTCAATGACGGGAAGTCATTCAGGAGTCGTGTGAAAGGATCACCAGTGGATGGCTGAGTAGAAAGAAAATTAAGGTGAGGAGTGGGGCACGGTGAAGGTTCTGCTTCGACTCGTGTCCCATTTCTCGTGTCAATAAGGCGTCGTCTGTCCAGGTCCACTAACAATTTGTGTTGTAACAGAAAATCAGCGCCAATAATAGGTTGAGTCACATCAGCTACTAGAAATCGCCAGGTTAGGGGGCGTGGGAGCCCGAAATCGAGGATTAACTGTCGAGAACCGTAAGTGTTAATGATAGAGTTATTCGCAGCTCGTAATGTGACGTCGCCTTTCTTGAAACGATCTGATCGTCCAGCCGGAAACACGCTAATCGCCGCTCCCGTGTCAATTAAAAAGTTCAGTTTAGTATTCTTGTCATAAAGTCGGAGAGGAGATGTGCCAGTCGCATGGGCTGCGTTCACCGACTGGCAGTCGAGTTTCCCGGTTGCTGTTGAAACTTGCAAGGCTCACGGCATTTTAAAGCTTTCGTGCCAAATCGCTCGTGGTACCAACAAATGTCGGGGTGGGAGCGAGACTGTGGTTGTGCACGGGCTGGTGGGGTCGACTGCAATGTTTGCCAGATCTTCTGTAGCTCGGTTTTAATGGCGCTAATCTCAGAATCACCCTGGTGCTGTATTTGGTAAACCGGTGCTTGAGGACCTTGGACCTCCGCCATATTGTCCGCCATGTCGGCGAGCTCACTGAGACTGGCACCTTTGTGTACCGCAAGAGCCGTGCGAACGGTGAGTGGAAGTTTCTGCAGAAAAAGCTCACGGAAAATCTCGTCTACGCCAGCATCGGCGACTGTACCACCACGAAGCTTCAACATATGCCGTAAAAGTTGTGATGGCTTTCGATCTCCAAGGTCTTCCACGTGTAGGAGTTGCTGTAATCGTTGTCGTTTGGAAGGGCAGACACGGTTTTGCAATTCGGTTTTCAGTGCCGTATAAGGAGCTTCCGGCGGTCGTAAAATAATGTCGCGTACTTCTGAGGCATATTGGGCCGGGAGAACACGAACCACATGACCGAACTTCGTCTTTTCGTGGGTGATATTTTGAGCAGTGAACAACGCCCTTCAGGGTCAGACGGCCAGAAATCCGGTAGTTTCAGCGAAACAGCATTAGCAATTGCAGTTGGTTGTGTCGGAATGTCAGCTTCGTCGGGCATGATCGCGTCGGGGTCACCAATTTGGCGTTCAAGACAGACGAACACTAATAACAACTAAACTCCGTTTATTCTGCTAACAACTCAGCACTCGAACAACAACGGCTTTCTCAACAAGGGCACGTGTTTACAATTGAGGGTATTGCTAAATCCCCCTCTAAGACCTAAATGTCTTATGGTAACGCAAGAATGTTGTAGAACTGTCACGCAAGGAATGTTGGGAGCACCACAGTAGCTTACCTTTTCAAAAGGCTTCCCTTTCACATCAAACAGGGCTAAGACATCTGACCTTTTGCCATTGAACAGATTCCGTTCTTTGTCGATCAAATCACAATGAATAAAATATGTCGTTGGAGATGTAAGCCTTTTTACGAAGGTTATAGGAAGCAACTTTCTCCCAATACCAAGCAAATTGGCTAAATCGTGATCAAGTTCAATAGGTTTTGCCCCAGCCCCAAAATTTCTGATTACAAGCTGGCCAACAGGTTGGTTTATTGCTGTTTGCAACTCTTTATATTGATATTTGGCGAACAGACCGTCTATTTCTTTTGCCAATCTTTCTAAACTATAATGCCCTGGGAGTAATTTACTAACTGATAAAGCTCTATCTTTGTCTTAATCTCCCAAGGTGGCTGAACCTTCCTTTTTCAAAGTGTCCCAGCTGTTGAATAAACTACAAGATATGAGTTTCATGAAATGAACTTTCGGTATCGGTTCTTCAAAATGGATAGTCTCTCCGTTCTCTTGCGTGACAATAGTGAGAACAACCATTTTATATTTAACAAACAAAATTGTGTTCAAATACAATGGCGAATTTGTGGAAAGATCCTGAGTTTGTGAAAAAAGCGGATGCCGCGAAGAAAAAGGCGTGGACAAATTTTTTAAACCACTTTCCAAAAGCGGACAAAAGCCGGTTCGTTTCACAAGAAAGCATCGACGAGAAAAATAACGCAACCGCAGCGGTGTTTTTCAAAGAAAGCGAAGGCTCGTTACAAAGCGTCTTCGGTTCAGACAGGCGGTATTGGAGTGCGGAAATGAAACGAGCGCTAGGTTTGGGAGACAGCGGAGGTTTTCCTTATCAATTGTCGCCACTTGGTTCAAAAGTTTCTTTGGCAATCCCTGCGGAACCTTTCGACGGGAAAGCGCCAAGCTTGAAGAAAATATCTAACGCCGAAATCAAAATCTACGTCACCCCTGACCAATATTTCACGACAAAATTCCGAGAAATATTTCAAAAAACCAAACTCAGGCACACTTCTGGAACCGAATCAAAACACTGGTTAGGAGGGCCTGACATGAAATATTGGCCGCAACAGCTCAACTTCGCGGTTTTCTGCGCGACACAGGGGTGTGGAATTTCACGTGAAATCTTTGACAACGGGATAAATCTCCCCCCGCAGATAGGAGCTTTTTACACCTTCCACGTGTATTTCAACGTCAGGCGCATTTTGTACCAGCTAGGAGGAATTCAGAGCATGAGCGCTCTGCCCGGAGATCCGCCTTTCAGCCAATTCAACAATCATTATGACGTTGCTTCGTACAAAAGGCTATGCAGCGAGTTCGGCATAGACCCCTCGAGCGATTTTCGCTTCACGCACGGGGAAAACCACGGTCTGGGAAGCGTTTACGTGTACGCGTCAGGCCCGACTAAAACTGACTATAAATACCCGGGATGGAACAAATTCAGCGATGAAGGCGGTAAAGCTATAAAAGGGAACTTGATTTATTTCATCGAGCCGGGGACTTATGGCGATACTCAAGCGGACTGGTTCGCGCCAAACGCAGCACCTGGTTTGAAGCAGGCAGGGTTGGCGAGAATCAACCAGTCAATCGAGGCTTTCATTTACTGCATCCTGGACGCGCAGGTGAACGTGCGCAGCAGCATTCTCGGTTCGGGTGGCCGGGCGAAAGAAGCCCAGAGCGAGTTTCTTGTTCTGGTTGAAGACGCGATCAGACAGCCCGACCTGGCCGAGAGCGTGCAAAGGTACCAGCCCGCGGTGGATCAAGCGAAGGTTAGGCTCAATCTTGCTGTAGCCCCCATGGCCTGACTTATGCCCGCGCAAATGGCAATCAACACCGAAAGCACGGTCGGTTACAACAACAAGCTGAAACAGGCGGGATCTCTGGGATGAAACTTGGGGTAAACAACGAGCTAAACCCGGAGACCAAAAAAGCTGCGCTCAAACTCACGGAAGGCGACCCGTCAAAAATTAACCCTCCCAAAAGCCATCCTTCCAACCCGATACACAAAGCCGCAACAGCCGAGTCAAAAAAAGCCTCTTTGCCTGAAACTCAGCAAGCACAACCAACGGCGCAAAAAATAGAGCCCAAGGCTCCAGATAAAACACCGCAACATGAAATAAACAAAAAAAGCGGTAATTGTCGGTGTATTAGGATTATCGGCGTTGCTGTTCATGGCTTGGCGGTAAGCTACCGCTGCTTCTTAAGATATTTTTCGAACAAAAAGGCCACCACAGCAAGAATCAACAGCCAGGTGTGCTCGGCCAGAAAACCGATGGCTTGGCCCGCAGCTTTGAATAGAAAGCTCACGATTGCCCCAAGGAGTCCAGGAAGCAGGGAAGCGGTTTTTTGCCGAACTCTTTCAGCTTATTTCCCAACTCATTTCCAACTTTTTTTAAAGCGTTCATGATGGTTCCAATAACAGCTCCTATTGTGGTGCCGGCCGCGAGAATGATTGCCGTTACTGTTACCCCATATTTTTTGAAAATGTCTTTCACCCTTTCCAAAAGAGGCTTCTCTCCACCCACTTCTTTAAGCCGAACCGTTATAAATCTAATCTCTTCATTACGTGTCGCTATTCTCCTCTGCGCGGCCTCTGTTTCTTCAGGTGTGGCATTTTCATCTTTTAAAATCTGCGTATCTTCTTTATTATCTTTTTCCAGCTCTTCTCTGTCCATTTGTAGATTTTTTATTTCTTTTCCCAAGGCAGCACTTTTCACGCCAAGTTTTGTTTGGAAAACTTTTTCTTCTTCGGTTATTTTTGCATAACTTTCTTGAAGCTCCGCAAGTTTGTTTTTTGCCCCTTCTATTCGTTCAGGCGGCGCATCAGGGTCTAAAGCCTTGTTTCTTTCAAGCCTGATTCGCCAGTCCAGCGCCTTTTTTCGTTTTCTTATTGCTTTGAGAGCTTCACTCGCATTTTCTTCTTCTTCTTTTTCAAAATCTGCAGCTTCTGTATCTTCGATCAACTGAATATCTCTCTCCGCCTGTTGTTCTGCGAACCTTTGAATATATTTTTCACTAGCCTTTTGATGTTCTGTTTCAAGACTTCTCAATTCTCTTTTCAGTTTGTCAATTTCCTCTTGCGATTCCTCTGCATTTTCAAGATCTTCTATCTGTCTTTGTTTCTTCTTTATATCTTCTCTTATTTCATCCATTTATTTTTTATTTTTTTTCTCTTCCTTCGTATTGCTTCTCTTTGATCTCTTTCCGTTTTTCGTATGTCGTTTGTTGAACCTTCTCGTATTTGGAAGCCACCAGAGCAGTTTTTATTTCTTTCGAAAGGCTTGGATTAATCTGATCTCTTCCCGTTCTCATGTTTTTGGTAAACACGTTGTAGGTTTTTTTGCCAGCTCCAAACATTTTGACTTGGAGCTTCCCCTTTGAGCTGTATGAAAACTCAAGCTCGCTTGAGCTCATGTCCGGGAAGAGATCATTTGCCGCAACCCACGCTTGTGCACTCAGGGCCTGAGCTCCGGTGAAAGGGGTTTCCGCATAAGAAGTTTTAGGCATCCCGCTTTTTTCATTCTGCATTGTCTGCATTAGAATTTCTTCTTTACCATTTGGCGTTGATGCATTGTATGGGATGAAAGGATTCGTTTCGTTGGCATCTTCATTTTCATAATAATTCCAATCGTCTGGGTCAAAAGCAGGGTTTTCAAAGCTAGTTCCCTCACCTTTCTCCATAGCAATATATTTCAATCCTGTTATTTTTTAAATTAGAAGAATAATCGCAGGCGTATTATACAATGTCAGTGCCAGAGAACCTTCGCCCAACGTACAACGAAAAGACATTTGGCGCCATGAAGGCCAAACGCACGGTCAATCGAATCACCTTTGGACGCACTGAAGCCAACCCCGGCGATACGCTGTATGTTTCAGTGCCCAAGCTGAATGAGGACGAGGTTCTGGTGCCGGGCTCGCTGGCGCTTGTCTTCGACATCGACCTTTCTAGTGGGCACGCCAACAATTTCCTTGTCCAGAACGTCACGTGGGCGCTCGTCGACCATCTGGTCGTGAATTTTGGAGGCACCATCCTTCAAGACACTCTTGGGCACGACATCTACAAAATCTTTGAAGACCTTTTTCTTTCGCAGGAAGAGCGTGACCTCATGGCTCTCGAAGGGATTCAGAGCGAGGATCTTTGCAAGATCCGCTCAGGCACGGGAGACAAGAAAACCTCGGGCGTCGACGCTGAAAACAAGCTGAACGAGGTATACGGAAGCAATTACCGGATCAGGCTGGACCATCAGATCGTGACTGACAACGGCGTTTTCTACCCCAAGGCCCTTTACAACGACCTCAAGTTCGAAATAACCCTTGCGCCAGCTTCACAGGTGGTCAGAGGCTCCGATCCAACCAAGCTCAAATACAGGCTGACCAACATCCAGCTCGAGTACAGAATTATCCGCAGCAAGTCTCTGGCAGACGAGGCGCTCAGCGTTTACACCAGCGGCAAAGAGTTCGCTTACGACCACGTGATGCGTTCCAAAGTGGTTTTTTTGCGACACGAGGCTCAACATCAAAGTCGACGCCCAAAGAAGATCGCTCAAAGCCATTCTCCTCCTTTTTGTAGAACCGTATGCTGCGGGCGCCAGAGATTCGGAAAAATACATCTTCCCGGATCTGACGAAAGTCAGCGTCACGGTCAACGGCTCGCCCAACATGCTTTTCAACGACGGCATCAAATCCAAAGACCCGTTGGAAGAGGCCCGCGGCTTCTTTTCGAAAAAGATGAACAAAACCGAGCACATGGATATGACCAAGTTTTACGCCGGCGATAGGTTCGGGCTTGTTATTGATATGCGCTTCATTGCGGATCCGTTGATGCACGGGAGCGGCACGCGGCTTGTGAACAGCACAGACAGCGTCCAGCTGGAAATTGAGCGGAAAGCCAAAGGCACTGGCGACGTGAACTGCCATATATTCGTGATCTCCGACTCCCAGTTCAACATTATGGACAGACAGCTGGAATCTTTGCAGTATTGAATATGAACATGGACCCCAGCAAGATTCCCTTCAACGCTCTCATTGTGGGGCCGACGAATTCAGGCAAATCGAGGTTCGTGGTGGACCAGATCTACGGCCCTTTCCGCTTCAAGTTCGACTACATCGCGCTCATCTGCCCGACGTTTGCGCACAACAAGACCTACTAACAAATTGGTGAAAATGATCCAAGAATGAATGTGATAGTATGCGAGCAGCACGATGTGGAAAAGTGGTTGAAGCTAGTGAGATGGCTTTTCGAGGGCACCAACGCGCTCATAATACTCGATGACTGCGCAGCCTCCAAAGATGTGAAAGGGCGTACAGGCGAGCTGGTGAATCTCGCCTTCCCTGCTCGACATATGGGCATCAGCGTTTGGATGCTGACCCAGAAGATGACCGGCATAACAGCTTCCTTCCGGGAGAACGTGGCGGCGATCGTTCTCTTTTACACCCCCTCGGCCAAGACCACGAAAGCCATCTTCGATGATTACGCCGGCGAACTCTCTCAGGATGAGTACAAAGGTCTGGTTTCAAAGCTGAAAGAGCGAAAGTTCTCTTATCTTGTGTTCTCGCTTCGCCACCCCTACGGGGTAAAGGCCTTTTGAATAAAAAAATGAAAGCTGTATATAGCCTTGCACAATGGCTGAAGAAGAGGCCGCGTTAGCAGAAGTTATGAACCTTCTTCAAACCGAGCCCGAGCCGCCGAGTGGTCCAGCAGGTGGCATAGTTCCAACCGCCCCCGGACCTGACATTCCTGCTCTTCGTGAGCAGCTGGCCGTGCTAGTATCTACAGGCAAAGCCAAAGAGGCCATCGGAGTGCAGGTAACACATGAGCAGGTAAGGCGCCTGAGTGACAAAGATGTCGAGAAATACACCAAAAGGTACGAGACATACGTGGGCTCAAAGACAACAGAACGTTTGATCGACAGCTTCATTTTTCTTGTAACCAAAGCGGTGGGAATGGCCGTTGACATCAAAGACATCGACGCTTATCAAAAAGAACTCAGACACGACTACATCTTAAACAAAGAGCTCTCCAATCTGGCCGGCAACCTTGCTTTGAAGTGCGGCCGGTTTCTTGCTGCTGCCAACGCGGTGTTTATCACCACAAAACATATTGATTATAACTCCCATTTGGACAGAAATGCCGAACAGAAATTGGAAGAAATTCCTCAACAGCAATCCTCAACGCCGCTGAGTGATTGCAGAACGACCGCAGAGTAACGCTCAGCATTATTATATTTGCACAGCATACAGACTTGTTCCAGAATGTCTACCGAACAATCCGAGAGCGCACCTGCCGTCACGGCACATTCTCAGGGCGAGACCCATACAGCACCTGCTGTCGATGCCACACAGCAAGCGACAACTCCGACTGCAACAACGCAGCGCGTAAAAAATCCCAGGCGTGTGGCCGCCGGAAGAATGGTTGCTGAAAGAACGCGGCTGGCCCGGGAACAACAGAAGAAAGCAGCAGAGGCTTATCTCGCGGAAAAAAGGCGAAAGCCGCCACAGCTGCTCCTGAGCCAGCCCCGACTACAGAAGGCGAAAGCCCAAAGTGCGGCGGAGAAAAAAAAAATAGCAGCCTCAGCACCACCCAATGGCTTGCTGTTGGCAGCATACTCGTTTCACTGGTCGGGATTTATTACAAACGGGAAGAGCTCAAGGCCGCATTGGACAAAAAAACACCTGAGCCCCTGCGTGTTGAGCCAGAACCCGCTCACGCGACACAGCCAAAAGCTTTAAGAAAAATGATTTAAACTTTCACCTGTAGTAGATAAACATGAAGAAAGTTGTTGACGTTCCCCAAATTCTTATCTCTTCAGCAGCAATTTTTGGTATCGGGCTGTTATGGTACGACTTCAACTTAAAGATTTTTCATACAGTCCGCGATCTTTTGCGTGCAACATTGTTTGAAAAAGATGAAGAAGGAAATAAAATCCGCGATATTTTGGCCGCCGCATACTTGTATGGCGAGGATGGCGAGGATGACGAGGATGAAGAAGAAAAGACAGATTAAATTTTGTTTTAAACTTTTGTTATTTCCTTATTATGAGCACTATGGCCAACAACGGAGGTCTCGTTAATACATTAATGGATGCTTTAATATCTCTTGCAAAATGTTACGATGGGGATCCAGAAAATGCAGAAAAAATTTGTCAAATTTTTCTTGATGACCCAGAAAACGCAAAAATTGTAGGAGAACTTTTTTTTTGGTATTATTTCTCGAGAATTAGATGCCAACAACGACTCAGAAGACCAAGAAGATGAGTAAAATTAATTTAGTTTTAAACTTTTGTTATTTTCCTTATATCAAAAGCTACCATGTCCGACGACAAGCTTGTTAAGACCATCATGGAGGCCGCTACTATCACTGGCTTAGCCGCTGGCATCGGCTGGGCCGCAAAAAAGGTTCTAAAAGAGAGTTTTACTTCTGATCCCAGCAGCAGTGCGATGAATTACGTGAAGTTCACCGCCGTCATGGCGGGCAGCATTGCGCTCAAACAGTACCTCGGGGACCAAAATGTATGTATGTATGTATGTATGTATGCATGTGTGCATGTGTGCATGTGTGCATGTGTGCATGTGTGCATGTGTGCATGTGTGCATGTGTGCATGTGTGCATGTGTGCATGCATGTGTGCATGTGTGCATGTATGCATGTATGTATGTATGTATGTATTTGGGTGCCGGGGCGCTAGCTCTTGGCTACGCAGCCTTCCGGTTCCTTTAAACTTTTTTGCGCCTTACTTATAGTAGCGCTATGGACGCCAAACTCGCAAAGATATACTACGGCCCGGGGGGGCTACTAGAAAGGTATCGCCGCGATCAAAAAATTAGCGGAGGCCGCCAAGGTACCTGAAGAAACCGCAAAAAAGTGGCTGATCAAGCAAGCGCTCTGGCAGATATTCCTCCCAGCGCCAAGGCGAATTCCTCGGCCGAAATTTGACGTTCCAACACCCAATGAGGTCCACCAGGCGGACCTTCTTTTTCTGCCGCACGATAAACTGCCCCGTGGGCGCAAAGTTTTCAAATACGCGCTGACCGTTGTCGACGTGGCCAGCCGCTACAAAGAGGCCGAACCCCTGACTTCGAAAAATTCCGATGAGGTCGCCAAGGCCTTGCAGAAGATTTACAAGCACGCGCCTCTCAAATGGCCTCAAATGCTGCAGGTTGACCCAGGGCGCTAATTCATGGGCGCTGTCAAAAAAGAGATGGAAAAGCACAAAACATATATCCGGCGCGGGCGGGTTGACATTCACCGCGACCAGGCCATTGTTGAACGTTTCAACCTCACACTGGCTGAGCGCTTGTTCGGGCACCAGTACGCCGTGGAAATGCGACTCCCTGAGGGCCAGCGGTCCACTGCTTGGGTGAAAAGACTTCCAGAAGTTGTTTCGGCTTTGAACAACGAGGTTACAAGCCTTATCGGCAAGAAACCCGCCGTTGCCATCAAAGAAAAATCTGTTTATGCAAGGCCATCGACCCCTTATTCAAGGCCTGTTGGAAAAAACGAAAAAATACTCCCCGCCCTTGTCCACGTTCTTTATCTCTACCAGCCCGGAGAGCTTGAAGGCGGTGTAAAAAGAACCACAGACCCAATCTGGTCTTTGAAAGTTTACAGCATTGAAAGATCTTTTACCAAACCGGATCAACCCGTTCTCTACTATTTGCACGACGGTCCCAAGCGCGGCTTCGTGCGTGAAGAACTGCTGGTTAACCCTCCAAACACACAATTACCCCCAGAGCAAGTGACTCTAACTCTCTAAGTTCATCATCCGTTAATGTAGGCAATATATCAAAGCTGGTGTACCCGTAAGTTTTTGTATGGATACCATCGTCACCTATCCATCGTTTTGAATCAAACGGTGAAAGCGAAATTTTTTTAGATGCATGCCGTAGATCTCGTGTCCCTCGCTTCGAAGAATGTTCATTCCATGCCATTGCTGCTCCACACCAAAAAGCGTTTCCTTGTACTTTTCATGCGTTATTTGTTTCTTGACAACGCTCTTTTTTACGCCCTTTGCTTTTTTGATATTTTTTTCGTCTGCCTTCAGGATGGAGTACATTTTCGGTCTCAGACACACACACTCTGCTATGGGGGTTCCGGCACATTCGTCTTTCATTTTGCCCAAGACCTTTTTGTTGGTGTTTGAGTGGAGTGGATGCTCCTTCGGGTAGTCGCTCGTATCATACAGATTTTTGTTCGTTTCGATGTCTTTGTAGACGTCATCCGTTTCGATCTCAAGCAGAAGGCTGTCGGTGTCTGTGTACAAAAGCTCGCACCTTGAGCAGTATTGTTTTTTTAAGCTCGTTGTAAAAGAAGTCGTACATCAGGATCTTGCTGTTGTCAAGGATCGTCATCCCCGTGTAGACCGGCGTGTTGACAAGCAGCTTGCTTTTTCGCATGTCGATTCCGACCAGGTCGTTTGAAAAGAAAACGTGCCGTGAGAACAGAGGGCTGGCAACCAGTTTCCTTATTTTTTTCGTCTCATTTGTGCGCACTATTTTTATGTCAACGCGGTTACGTAGGTTTTCCATCGTTTTGCCGAAAACCGAGTTATTCATGAGCTTGTAAAAGTTCTTTTCAAAGTCGCTCTTTGCGTTTTTCCTGAATTCTGTATTCATCCTGATGTACGGCTCCATCCAGCATTCTTGTTCGAACTCCAACACCCTGTGCACGCGCTTCAGTTTCATGCCCTGCTTCAGATAAAACTGCAAGTTTCTGTAATGCACGACATAGTTGCTTTTGTCCTCAAGTGTCAGCAGCAGCTTCTTGCTGTCCGGGGGTTTCAGCTCCAGGTCTTTCATCAGCCTCTTTTGGTAGGCCGACATCCATTCTTTTTTCACGACCTTTTTCTCCGGCGCCAGGGGATAGCTCTTGTGCTCCTCATGCAGTTCTGCAGGATATTCAAGATCAACCTCAAGAATCCAACCATTCTTTGCGTTTTCTTTTTTCTTCAGGATCTCCTCCTCTGTGGGCATGACGCGTTTCCATTTGAAATCTCTTTTCGGGAGGGGCTTGCTCATTGCCCATCCGTAAAGGTTGTTTGCGTCGAGATACATGATGTATTTTTTTGGCTTGCTTGGGTCATAGTCCGGTACTTGCGGGTTGTTTGCTTTGGCGCACCTCTTGCTCACGATGGAGATTCCGCCCCGCATTCCCCTTTCCACGAAGAGATGCATTTCAAGGTCTGTGAATAGCTCAAGCTCGACCCCCGTCTTTTTCAAGAGCGCGTCCCAGCTCAGGCCTGGCGACGTGAAATAATGCGCCGGATCTAACCCGTACTGCTCTTGGCACAGGTTTCGGAAGTTCTCAAAAACATCCGCCAAAAGGGCGACATCAGTTTTCACGTAAAGATCGTGATAATCGCCCAGCGTTTTGCACTCGAAAGCCTCCCCGACAGTCTGCGCGTGCGCGTACTCTTCGTCTGTTATGTGCTCGTCGTTCAGCTTGCTGTAAAACTTCTCTTTGTCCGGAAGCCTTGTCTCGCCGAATCTCCCCCATGAGTCCATGTACTCGTAAGGGTAGATCCCTTTTTTGTAAAGCAGGTCGCTGCCTTTTGAAATGGTTGATGTTATTTTCAATGACTCCTTTGGTGTTGCGCTTACAAGTGAATCAAGGCTTCCTTGCAAAAAGTTCAAGCTGTCGATGAAACGCAGACCTCCGACTGAAAATGTGATATATTTCTCCATGTTGTTGGCGACGCATTTCACCTCTTTCTGCAGCTGTGACATCGCTTGCATTACATAGTGCGCGTCGTAGCCCCTCAGGTTGTGGAATACAACTGGTATTTGGTCAGTCTTGGGATTTATTCGCAATTTCTTATTGCATTCGCTGTGCGCGGCTCCGCGGTACCTGCCCGTTATTTGGCAATGGTCTTTTACTGCGTCTCTGTAGTTTTTCTGAAGTAAAGGGTTTCCACAGTACTTACAATTTTCCTGTGATTTTGCCTCCAACTGGTGTTTTTTGTCTGCCAGTCTTTTTAGCCTTTGAACACCCCATTTCTGCTCTTTCTGTGCCATGTAAAAACATTTTTTGTGGCCTTGGCCCCAATAACTGCATTTTTCACTGCCTTCTTCACCGGATTCTTCGATCTTCCAAACAGGTAAAGAATCTAAGAATTCGTCTTTTATCAAACTTTTGTTACAAATAAGGCAATCAGTTGCTTTTCTGAATTTTTTCCAGTCTTCGGCCGCCATCACGATCGGCTTTGGTGCGGCCAAACTCTCTCTTATTTGCTCCTCTTCCTGCAGAATGTCGCTTAAAAACGTTCCCACCGCGTTTTCGCCCTTGTAAACCTTTGACCCTGAAACCTCTCCGTCGCTTCTCACAACCATGTAAGAATACCCGCATGCCTCATGCCTTTCGGTCTTCTCTGTATAGCTTGTTTGCTCTCTCTCTGGCCCACGCTCACAGCCCGAAATCTTTCTTACTAAAGCCTCGAAGTCCGCATAAATCACGTAGGGCATCTTCATCTGTTTGCTATGGTTTTGGAAGGAAAGGGTGTTTTTCCCCTCCTCTGGCATCTCGATCCTTGTCGGCCTGCCGTTCACACCGTTGCAATATTTTTTGTGGTCCTCGAGCAAGTTAGCTTTTGTGAAACGCGACAAGCACATCAAGCAATATTGGGTTTTGTTCTTCAGTGACTTATCAAACAACAGAGCGCTCACCCGTTTTACACAACAATAGTGTTGTACTTCCCCTGACTCAATTAGTATCAGGTTTACCTGCTTCACATTCTTTTCTTCTCTTCTGCCGCTTAGCCTGAGCGGGAACACGTTTTTGTTTTCACAGTCAAATAATGTTATTGCGAGGCTCTTGTTTTGAGCCTCAAGCTTTACTGGCGTTGGGAAATCGATTCCTTCGTAGTTTATGCCGTCGTTAACCGGATATTTGCTTGGTCTTTGCGGGTCTTTCCCATCTTTTGGGGGGAATAAAGCAGCTCTGAGAGCCCACTTCAGGCATTCGTTGTCTCTGTTTTTCACGTTGATTATTGCCTTCTTGTTTGCCAGCCAAGCTGGAAGAGGCAAATAGGTTCCTCCAAGAATTAGATGATAGATTTCGACATCTACGTATGCAATCGTTATTCTTTCAACTTCCCATCCTGATCCCCTCTCTGACCAGTGCTCTATTTCTCCTTTTGTGTTTTCAATAAATTCGTCAAATTTTTGCTCTATCTGGGCCTTATCTGGCGTCATGAAAAGGAAGGGCTGGTTGTTTTTGTCACGGAAAAAGTGCTTCATATCTTGCGTTTTTCCGTCTCTTTCTCTTGAAAACTTTACTTCTAACGCAACACTTACTTTTGCGCTTTTTAACCTTTGGACTTCTTGTTCAGCCAAATCCGTGAACTTTTCTTTATTTTCTCTTGCAGACATCAACAGATCCTTTTTGTACTGATTTCTTTCGGATAAATCCATTCCCCATGTACGGAGATCAGGGTTATTATATTGATATGTTTGGAACCGGCCGAATACTGCTACTTTTTGTGGTTCTAATGGTTTACGTTGGTTTCTGTTTACCCCTGTTGGTATTCGGCCGCAAAACATTTGCAGAACATCGGACGAATATCTTGCGGCAGCCATCTCGGCGTATATACTTTGCAGATACTTGTTCAATAGGAAATATTTCTGGCGCACTTTTGTATATAATCAGTGCAGGCATTTTCGGTGTAACATCCGCGCTTTGTTTTCTTTTATGTTGTGTAACACGCAACATCTCAAACACACATAGAGACTACTGGTTATGGACGCAGCAATGATAACTGGGAAGAGAACAGACAAAAAATAAACCTGCTACGTTCAACTTCGTGCGTGGGTGGGTGGAAGTTGAACGTGGGAGGTTTATTTTTGTTCGTTCTCTTCCCAGTTATCACTGCTGCGCCAGAACCAGTAGTCTCTATGTGTGTAGCTTACACAATGCAAAGAGACATCATCATAGACTTACAACTTTAGAGGTTTCTAAACTGTAGCTTGATTGTGTCACCAGCTATCCGCTCACCTGTGATGTAGTAAACTTGATTGGCCCATGGTCCACCTTTACCATCTGACTTGCAGGCCGACGATTTGCCATATTTGTTGAAGGTCTTGCCAGCCGTAGCACTGGATGCACACCATCCACCATTTTGAACTGCAAAAATGTGGAATCCTCGTTTCTTAGCTGCTTTATAGCACTTTCCGATGGAGTCTCGTCTCTTCTGGTAGCTGCCATCCAAGATGGAATCCTGTCCTTCTATTGATGGTATGGCGCGGCTTCCCCGATCTTGAAAACATCCAATGGTCGCGTATCGAGGACGATAATCTGTTAAGATACGTTAACCAATGCTAACTCAGTAACACATTGACTGTTGTTTCGTCTGGGTTACTTTTATCTAGTCTGAGGTCTAGATCATGATTTGCAGAGCTTAGGTAAGTAGTGGGCAAAGGATGTAACCCGGTAGCTTTCCTTTTCAGTACCGTGAACTCCTCCAGTACACACCTATTTTAAACTTTCCACGAAAAAGACAACTCAATTGAGAGGCCAACACCGACTTTATTTCAAACTATTGCAGCCGCGTCGATACAAATGGATCATAATTTGGTAGCAAAAGTTCTCAGACAAAACCAGGAGGTAAACTACGTTCAACACCATGAAGTGATTCTTAGTGGATAATGCGCGCTTTCGTCAGTCCAAACTGCGCAATTTCAAAAACGGTTAAGTTGACAGTAAGGTAGATATGTTTTTGATTTACCTTTAAGTTTATACACCTGATTGGCCCAAGGTCCACCTTCACCATCGTCTTTGCAGGCCGTAGATTTACCATACCTGTCGTACGTCTGGGAAGCAGTAGCACTAGCGGCACACCAGCCACCATTCTGAACTGCAAACATTCCGTAGCCCGCTCTCATTGCAGCCACGGCGCACTTGGCAATGGGGTTCGTACGAGAAGAATAAGATCCATCCAAGATAGAATCCTTTCCTTCCAACGTTGGGATTGCACGACTTCCAGTATCCTTATAGCATCCAACCTCATCATAACCTGCACAACAATGGACAAACAGAAGCAGTATTAAAGAACCATATGCCATGATTTACATTTTTTCTTTTCGTCCTCACAAACGTGTGCCAGGATCACGCACACAGATTCTGGAAATGAAGTCTATCTCCATGCACTCTTTTGCCAAGCTTCTCTATTTCTTCCTACCAGCTTAAACAATGCAAAGAGGCATCATCATAGACTTACAACTTTAGAGGTTTCTAAACTGTAGCTTGATTGTGTCACCAGCTATCCGCTCACCTTTGATGTAGTAAACTTGATTGGCCCATGGTCCACCTTTACCATCTGACTTGCAGGCCGACGATTTGCCATATTTGTTGAAGGTCTTGCCAGCCGTAGCACTGGATGCACACCATCCACCATTTTGAACTGCAAAAATGTGGAATCCTCGTTTCTTAGCTGCTTTATAGCACTTTTCGATGGAGTCTCGTCTCTTCTGGTAGCTGCCATCCAAGATGGAATCCTGTCCTTCTATTGATGGTATGGCGCGGCTTCCCCGATCTTGAAAACATCCAATGGTCGCGTATCGAGGACGATAATCTGTTAAGATACGTTAAGCAATGCTAACTCAGTAACACATTGACTGTTGTTTCGTCTGGATTACTTTTATCTAGTCTGAGGTCTAGATCATGATTTGCAGAGCTTAGGTAAGTAGTGGGCTAAGGATGTAACCCGGTAGCTTTCCTTTTCAGTACCGTGAACTCCTCCAGAACACACCTGTTTTAAACTTTCCACGAAAAAGACAACTCAATTGAGAGGCCAACACCGACTTTATTTCAAACTATTGCAGCCGCGTCGATACAAATGGATCATAATTTGGAGGCAAAAGTTCTCAGAGACGACCAGGAGGTAAACTACGTTCAATACCATGAAGTGATTGTTAGTGGATAATGCGCGCTTTCGTCAGTCCAAACTGCGCAATTTCAAAAACGGTTAAGTTGACAGTAAGGTAGATATGTTTTTGATTTACCTTTAAGTTTATACACCTGATTGGCCCAAGGTCCACCTTCACCATCGTCTTTGCAGGCCGTAGATTTACCATACCTGTCGTACGTCTGGGAAGCAGTAGCACTAGCGGCACACCAGCCACCATTCTGAACTGCAAACATTCCGTAGCCCGCTCTCATTGCAGCCACGGCGCACTTGGCAATGGGGTTCGTACGAGAAGAATAAGATCCATCCAAGATAGAATCCTTTCCTTCCAACGTTGGGATTGCACGACTTCCAGTATCCTTATAGCATCCAACCTCATCATAACCTGCACAACAATGGACAAACAGAAGCAGTATTAAAGAACCATATGCCATGATTTACATTTTTTCTTTTCGTCCTCACAAACGTGTGCCAGGATCACGCACACAGATTCTGGAAATGAAGTCTATCTCCATGCACTCTTTTGCCAAGCTTCTCTATTTCTTCCTACCAGCTTAAACAATGCAAAGAGGCATCATCATAGACTTACAACTTTAGAGGTTTCTAAACTGTAGCTTGATTGTGTCACCAGCTATCCGCTCACCTGTGATGTAGTAAACTTGATTGGCCCATGGTCCACCTTTACCATCTGACTTGCAGGCCGACGATTTGCCATATTTGTTGAAGGTCTTGCCAGCCGTAGCACTGGATGCACACCATCCACCATTTTGAACTGCAAAAATGTGGAATCCTCCTTTCTTAGCTGCTTTATAGCACTTTTCGATGGAGTCTCGTCTCTTCTGGTAGCTGCCATCCAAGATGGAATCCTGTCCTTCTATTGATGGTATGGCGCGGCTTCCCCGATCTTGAAAACATCCAATGGTCGCGTATCGAGGACGATAATCTGTTAAGATACGTTAAGCAACGCTAACTCAGTAACACATTGACTGTTGTTTCGTCTGGATTACTTTTATCTAGTCTGAGGTCTAGATCATGATTTGCAGAGCTTAGGTAAGTAGTGGGCTAAGGATGTAACCCGGTAGCTTTCCTTTTCAGTACCGTGAACTCCTCCAGAACACACCTGTTTTAAACTTTCCACGAAAAAGACAACTCAATTGAGAGGCCAACACCGACTTTATTTCAAACTATTGCAGCCGCGTCGATACAAATGGATCATAATTTGGAGGCAAAAGTTCTCAGAGACGACCAGGAGGTAAACTACGTTCAATACCATGAAGTGATTGTTAGTGGATAATGCGCGCTTTCGTCAGTCCAAACTGCGCAATTTCAAAAACGGTTAAGTTGACAGTAAGGTAGATATGTTTTTGATTTACCTTTAAGTTTATACACCTGATTGGCCCAAGGTCCACCTTCACCATCGTCTTTGCAGGCCGTAGATTTACCATACCTGTCGTACGTCTGGGAAGCAGTAGCACTAGCGGCACACCAGCCACCATTCTGAACTGCAAACATTCCGTAGCCCGCTCTCATTGCAGCCACGGCGCACTTGGCAATGGGGTTCGTACGAGAAGAATAAGATCCATCCAAGATAGAATCCTTTCCTTCCAACGTTGGGATTGCACGACTTCCAGTATCCTTATAGCATCCAACCTCATCATAACCTGCACAACAATGGACAAACAGAAGCAGTATTAAAGAACCATATGCCATGATTTACATTTTTTCTTTTCGTCCTCACAAACGTGTGCCAGGATCACGCACACAGATTCTGGAAATGAAGTCTATCTCCATGCACTCTTTTGCCAAGCTTCTCTATTTCTTCCTACCAGCTTAAACAATGCAAAGAGGCATCATCATAGACTTACAACTTTAGAGGTTTCTAAACTGTAGCTTGATTGTGTCACCAGCTATCCGCTCACCTTTGATGTAGTAAACTTGATTGGCCCATGGTCCACCTTTACCATCTGACTTGCAGGCCGACGATTTGCCATATTTGTTGAAGGTCTTGCCAGCCGTAGCACTGGATGCACACCATCCACCATTTTGAACTGCAAAAATGTGGAATCCTCGTTTCTTAGCTGCTTTATAGCACTTTTCGATGGAGTCTCGTCTCTTCTGGTAGCTGCCATCCAAGATGGAATCCTGTCCTTCTATTGATGGTATGGCGCGGCTTCCCCGATCTTGAAAACATCCAATGGTCGCGTATCGAGGACGATAATCTGTTAAGATACGTTAAGCAATGCTAACTCAGTAACACATTGACTGTTGTTTCGTCTGGATTACTTTTATCTAGTCTGAGGTCTAGATCATGATTTGCAGAGCTTAGGTAAGTAGTGGGCTAAGGATGTAACCCGGTAGCTTTCCTTTTCAGTACCGTGAACTCCTCCAGAACACACCTGTTTTAAACTTTCCACGAAAAAGACAACTCAATTGAGAGGCCAACACCGACTTTATTTCAAACTATTGCAGCCGCGTCGATACAAATGGATCATAATTTGGAGGCAAAAGTTCTCAGAGACGACCAGGAGGTAAACTACGTTCAATACCATGAAGTGATTGTTAGTGGATAATGCGCGCTTTCGTCAGTCCAAACTGCGCAATTTCAAAAACGGTTAAGTTGACAGTAAGGTAGATATGTTTTTGATTTACCTTTAAGTTTATACACCTGATTGGCCCAAGGTCCACCTTCACCATCGTCTTTGCAGGCCGTAGATTTACCATACCTGTCGTACGTCTGGGAAGCAGTAGCACTAGCGGCACACCAGCCACCATTCTGAACTGCAAACATTCCGTAGCCCGCTCTCATTGCAGCCACGGCGCACTTGGCAATGGGGTTCGTACGAGAAGAATAAGATCCATCCAAGATAGAATCCTTTCCTTCCAACGTTGGGATTGCACGACTTCCAGTATCCTTATAGCATCCAACCTCATCATAACCTGCACAACAATGGACAAACAGAAGCAGTATTAAAGAACCATATGCCATGATTTACATTTTTTCTTTTCGTCCTCACAAACGTGTGCCAGGATCACGCACACAGATTCTGGAAATGAAGTCTATCTCCATGCACTCTTTTGCCAAGCTTCTCTATTTCTTCCTACCAGCTTAAACAATGCAAAGAGACACCATCATAGACTTACAACTTTAGAGGTTTCTAAACTGTAGCTTGATTGTGTCACCAGCTATCCGCTCACCTTTGATGTAGTAAACTTGATTGGCCCATGGTCCACCTTTACCATCTGACTTGCAGGCCGACGATTTGCCATATTTGTTGAAGGTCTTGCCAGCCGTAGCACTGGATGCACACCATCCACCATTTTGAACTGCAAAAATGTGGAATCCTCGTTTCTTAGCTGCTTTATAGCACTTTTCGATGGAGTCTCGTCTCTTCTGGTAGCTGCCATCCAAGATGGAATCCTGTCCTTCTATTGATGGTATGGCGCGGCTTCCCCGATCTTGAAAACATCCAATGGTCGCGTATCGAGGACGATAATCTGTTAAGATACGTTAAGCAATGCTAACTCAGTAACACATTGACTGTTGTTTCGTCTGGATTACTTTTATCTAGTCTGAGGTCTAGATCATGATTTGCAGAGCTTAGGTAAGTAGTGGGCTAAGGATGTAACCCGGTAGCTTTCCTTTTCAGTACCGTGAACTCCTCCAGAACACACCTGTTTTAAACTTTCCACGAAAAAGACAACTCAATTGAGAGGCCAACACCGACTTTATTTCAAACTATTGCAGCCGCGTCGATACAAATGGATCATAATTTGGAGGCAAAAGTTCTCAGAGACGACCAGGAGGTAAACTACGTTCAATACCATGAAGTGATTGTTAGTGGATAATGCGCGCTTTCGTCAGTCCAAACTGCGCAATTTCAAAAACGGTTAAGTTGACAGTAAGGTAGATATGTTTTTGATTTACCTTTAAGTTTATACACCTGATTGGCCCAAGGTCCACCTTCACCATCGTCTTTGCAGGCCGTAGATTTACCATACCTGTCGTACGTCTGGGAAGCAGTAGCACTAGCGGCACACCAGCCACCATTCTGAACTGCAAACATTCCGTAGCCCGCTCTCATTGCAGCCACGGCGCACTTGGCAATGGAGTTCGTACGAGAAGAATAAGATCCATCCAAGATAGAATCCTTTCCTTCCAACGTTGGGATTGCACGACTTCCAGTATCCTTATAGCATCCAACCTCATCATAACCTGCACAACAATGGACAAACAGAAGCAGTATTAAAGAACCATATGCCATGATTTACATTTTTTCTTTTCGTCCTCACAAACGTGTGCCAGGATCACGCACACAGATTCTGGAAATGAAGTCTATCTCCATGCACTCTTTTGCCAAGCTTCTCTATTTCTTCCTACCAGCTTAAACAATGCAAAGAGACACCATCATAGACTTACAACTTTAGAGGTTTCTAAACTGTAGCTTGATTGTGTCACCAGCTATCCGCTCACCTGTGATGTAGTAAACTTGATTGGCCCATGGTCCACCTTTACCATCTGACTTGCAGGCCGACGATTTGCCATATTTGTTGAAGGTCTTGCCAGCCGTAGCACTGGATGCACACCATCCACCATTTTGAACTGCAAAAATGTGGAATCCTCGTTTCTTAGCTGCTTTATAGCACTTTTCGATGGAGTCTCGTCTCTTCTGGTAGCTGCCATCCAAGATGGAATCCTGTCCTTCTATTGATGGTATGGCGCGGCTTCCCCGATCTTGAAAACATCCAATGGTCGCGTATCGAGGACGATAATCTGTTAAGATACGTTAAGCAATGCTAACTCAGTAACACATTGACTGTTGTTTCGTCTGGATTACTTTTATCTAGTCTGAGGTCTAGATCATGATTTGCAGAGCTTAGGTAAGTAGTGGGCTAAGGATGTAACCCGGTAGCTTTCCTTTTCAGTACCGTGAACTCCTCCAGAACACACCTGTTTTAAACTTTCCACGAAAAAGACAACTCAATTGAGAGGCCAACACCGACTTTATTTCAAACTATTGCAGCCGCGTCGATACAAATGGATCATAATTTGGAGGCAAAAGTTCTCAGAGACGACCAGGAGGTAAACTACGTTCAATACCATGAAGTGATTGTTAGTGGATAATGCGCGCTTTCGTCAGTCCAAACTGCGCAATTTCAAAAACGGTTAAGTTGACAGTAAGGTAGATATGTTTTTGATTTACCTTTAAGTTTATACACCTGATTGGCCCAAGGTCCACCTTCACCATCGTCTTTGCAGGCCGTAGATTTACCATACCTGTCGTACGTCTGGGAAGCAGTAGCACTAGCGGCACACCAGCCACCATTCTGAACTGCAAACATTCCGTAGCCCGCTCTCATTGCAGCCACGGCGCACTTGGCAATGGGGTTCGTACGAGAAGAATAAGATCCATCCAAGATAGAATCCTTTCCTTCCAACGTTGGGATTGCACGACTTCCAGTATCCTTATAGCATCCAACCTCATCATAACCTGCACAACAATGGACAAACAGAAGCAGTATTAAAGAACCATATGCCATGATTTACATTTTTTCTTTTCGTCCTCACAAACGTGTGCCAGGATCACGCACACAGATTCTGGAAATGAAGTCTATCTCCATGCACTCTTTTGCCAAGCTTCTCTATTTCTTCCTACCAGCTTAAACAATGCAAAGAGACATCATCATAGACTTACAACTTTAGAGGTTTCTAAACTGTAGCTTGATTGTGTCACCAGCTATCCGCTCACCTTTGATGTAGTAAACTTGATTGGCCCATGGTCCACCTTTACCATCTGACTTGCAGGCCGACGATTTGCCATATTTGTTGAAGGTCTTGCCAGCCGTAGCACTGGATGCACACCATCCACCATTTTGAACTGCAAAAATGTGGAATCCTCGTTTCTTAGCTGCTTTATAGCACTTTTCGATGGAGTCTCGTCTCTTCTGGTAGCTGCCATCCAAGATGGAATCCTGTCCTTCTATTGATGGTATGGCGCGGCTTCCCCGATCTTGAAAACATCCAATGGTCGCGTATCGAGGACGATAATCTGTTAAGATACGTTAAGCAATGCTAACTCAGTAACACATTGACTGTTGTTTCGTCTGGATTACTTTTATCTAGTCTGAGGTCTAGATCATGATTTGCAGAGCTTAGGTAAGTGGTGGGCTAAGGATGTCACCCGGTAGCTTTCCTTTTCAGTACCGTGAACTCCTCCAGTACACACCTATTTTAAACTTTCCACGAAAAAGACAACTCAATTGAGAGGCCAACACCGACTTTATTTCAAACTATTGCAGCCGCGTCGATACACATGGATCATAATTTGGAGGCAAAAGTTCTCAGAGACGACCAGGAGGTAAACTACGTTCAATACCATGAAGTGATTGTTAGTGGATAATGCGCGCTTTCGTCAGTCCAAACTGCGCAATTTGAAAAACGGTTTAGTTGACAGTAAGGTAGATATGTTTTTGATTTACCTTTAAGTTTATACACCTGATTGGCCCAAGGTCCACCTTCACCATCGTCTTTGCAGGCCGTAGATTTACCATACCTGTCGTACGTCTGGGAAGCAGTAGCACTAGCGGCACACCAGCCACCATTCTGAACTGCAAACATTCCGTAGCCCGCTCTCATTGCAGCCACGGCGCACTTGGCAATGGGGTTCGTACGAGAAGAATAAGATCCATCCAAGATAGAATCCTTTCCTTCCAACGTTGGGATTGCACGACTTCCAGTATCCTTATAGCATCCAACCTCATCATAACCTGCACAACAATGGACAAACAGAAGCAGTATTAAAGAACCATATGCCATGATTTACATTTTTTCTTTTCGTCCTCACAAACGTGTGCCAGGATCACGCACACAGATTCTGGAAATGAAGTCTATCTCCATGCACTCTTTTGCCAAGCTTCTCTATTTCTTCCTACCAGCTTAAACAATGCAAAGAGACATCATCATAGACTTACAACTTTAGAGGTTTCTAAACTGTAGCTTGATTGTGTCACCAGCTATCCGCTCACCTGTGATGTAGTAAACTTGATTGGCCCATGGTCCACCTTTACCATCTGACTTGCAGGCCGACGATTTGCCATATTTGTTGAAGGTCTTGCCAGCCGTAGCACTGGATGCACACCATCCACCATTTTGAACTGCAAAAATGTGGAATCCTCGTTTCTTAGCTGCTTTATAGCACTTTACGATGGAGTCTCGTCTTGTCTGGTAGCTGCCATCTAAGATGGAATCCTGTCCTTCTATTGATGGTATGGCGCGGTTTCCCTGATCTTGAAAACATCCAATTTTCGCGTATCGAGGACAATAATCTGTTGAGATAGGTTAAGCATAGCTAACTCTGTAACACATTCACTGTAAACAGTGGAAGGTTTGCATTGTTAACAGTAATTTATTGAAGAGCTGAACGGGATGACAATGAGCATTAACCTTACTTAATGATTACAAATACAGCAATACAGTGATTATGCAAAAAAAAAAAACGTGGTGGTTGGAGAAACCTTCCTAGATGTTTAAAAGCATAACTTAAAGATGGAAAGTGCGGAAAAAGTAAGACATGCTAGAATTGTGTAATGAGCAATGGTATTTTGGAAGAAAACGGTCATTTTTTAAGTAGGCGAAGGCCATGTTTTTTTTTTTCGAGCGCTTACGCTCGAGGAGGGTCTCAATTTTCTGGGCACCTGATTTCTGTGTTAACGATTAAAAATGCAAATATTTTGGGCTACTTTAAACAACCATTCCAGCTTTATTACGAATGGTCTGAAAATAAGTCTAGTTTCAAAATCTTTAGACCTATGAAGATTTGACGATCTAACAGTACCAACAACGAAAACATACAGAATGACTGATAAGATCAGTCGGATTCAGTGAAAGGCTCGTGGTAAAGTGCACATCTTGACGTTTCCCGGGATGGTGGACCTATATCCTCTGAAGTACCATTGTGTCCTGGAGATTTTCAGTTTTCACTGCCATCAATTTCATTACGATCACTTTTATTGGCACCTCTTTCATTGTCATCACTTTTTTTGGCACCACTGTGTCATCACTGCTTCCATAATCACTGTCATTTTCAACAAAACCAAAAATCTTGCATAGCTCGGATTTTGCAGCTTCCAGATAATAGCCCTTTTTACAGTTCCCGGCGCCATCTTGGAATAGCAACCGCGCAAACACCACATCGAGGCTAACGTTGACCCGGGAAACACAAACAAAGAGAAATCACAGCTGTTTTGCTCGCGCGTTCCTCTCTGTAGCTATTTTCTTCGATCAAAATGGTCATAAAGTACAAAGACAAGGAAATTACGACCCTTGAGGATATACAGAAACTCTCAGTGAAAGATCTGAGGGATATTTTGAAGAGTAATTCGGAAAGAGCCGGCGGAATAAAGGCGGACTTGGTGCTGAAAGTGTACGCTTTGCTTATGCGGAACGTAACAACGCCGGCTGATAACGCCCAGGAAAGTGTGGAAATCACTGGCGACTTCAAATACGACGAAATCCTAAGACAAATCTCCGCTCTTGGATGGTCTACTGACTTGCGTCAGCTTCCAGAACTGAACTTTATTCAGCTGTACGATTACCTTGTCGTGTCTACACGCAAGTACCGCCACATTGTGCTAAAAGGCACAAACTACAAGAAGCTGAAAAGTTACCAATTTTTCTTCGAAGGCAACGTAAAACGGCTGGAAAGCAAAGCTTATCAAGGCAAGACCTATGTTAAGGCCAGCGTTCTTCCTTCAATGAAGAAGAATTCGTATAGAGTTTTAGTGGAGTTCTCACCTCAGTGTGACATTTTGCGAGCAGCGTGCACGTGTCCGGCTGGACTTGGCAGACTCGGCAAAGGCAAATGCAACCACGTAGGAGGCGTACTGTTTGCTATCGAAGACTTCACAAGGAGAGGATTGCAAAAACACGCTGAACCATTGTCGTGCACGTCACGGCTGTCTGTATGGGTTGTGCCACGCAACCAAAGTGTCGCAGCAAAGCCACTAGACCAGGTCTTGATTAGAAAGATACGATTCGGCAAGAAAAACATTCGTCTGCAACCCAAGATCATAAAATTTGACCCAAGAGCGCCAAATCAGCGAACAATAGAGGAAGAGAGTTTCAAAACCTTCAGTGAAAGTCTTCAGAATTGTCTCCCTGCTAGCTCATTCTTCTTGTTTCACGACATCAAGTCAAACTGTCTAGAGGCGTCTGACCCCGAAGAGCAAGAGGAGGAGCCAGAGGGTGTGCCCTTTACAGATAGTTATGATATAGCTACCAAGCACTTTAAATCTATGGTCGATGAACACATCTCTAACTTAACTATCACCCAGGAAGAGATCCAGGAAACAGAAAGATTGACACGTGGACAAAACCAAAACAATCTTTGGTTTGAAAAAAGGAAAACTCTCTTGACAGCCTCAAATTTTGGAAAAGCTGCCAAGACTAAAGTGGAACCCTCAAATAAAGTAAAATCAATTCTCTATTCAAACTTCACAACAGATGCTGTTCAATATGGCATTGAAAGTGAACCAAAGGCAGTGAACTTATATATCAGGGAAATGCGAACAGCCGGGATTGATGTCACAGTGGAGGAAGTTGGGCTACTGGTGTCTAAGGACAAACCATACCTAGGAGCCAGCATAGACAGAATTGTCACCTTCACGCACACACAGGAAAAATGGGGAATGGAAATTAAATCCCCCTTAAGCAAAGCTGGCATGACTATTGAAGAGGCATGCAAAAATAAAACCTTTTTTCTGGAGAAACTTTCTGATGGAACTGTAAGGCTTAAAAGAAATCATGACTACTATAATCAAATTCAAGGGCAGCTCTACTGTTCCAACTTGGATCTGAAAGGTATTATTCTCACAGTGTACTTTGGAGAGGACAGGCCACTCTTTCTGGAGAAGATCTGCTTAGCCAATACTTGGTCCAGTGACTTTCTGCCCAAGATTGACTTCTTCTACAGAAGGGCACTTTACCCTGAACTTCTTACCAAACGAGTACAACGGGGAAAGATTCTCTACCTGCATGGTGGCTGGCTGGCCTATGGCCAATATCACTGCACAAGGGCTGGCTTGAAAATGAAATTTCAGAGACAAGCATAAGCTAAAGTTTGATGTATTACTGGGCAGTAAATTTATTAATTTATTACTACCATCATTACTATTTCATTTATGTTAAAATGAAAAGTCAATGTTACCCAAAAATTCACTTATGATGTAAATACATGGCAGTGCAGGGATGAATTTGCACTTGCACAGTCTCTCTGTTATTCTCTATCTGTATTTTCACAGAATACAGTTGAATTAAGTTGAAAGTAGGATTATTTTGAATTTCCCATGGTGTGTGACATCAGGTTATAATTATTGATTTTTTTGGCTTTTCTGCATGAATACACCCATTTATTAATACTCACTCCCTATACATTCTCCCAAGGAGTACATGTACCTGGGCAAGAAGGGCAGGGGGGGGGGGGGGTTACAAAGACAAAAAAGAAAGAAATGTATGAAGCATAATTAACATTTCAAGAGGGGTGGGGGTGCTGATGTTTTTCTTGGAACTACTATTAAATTTTAGACAATTAGATTATATTACAATTAGATGATGATTATTATTATTATTATTATTATTATTATTATTATTATTATTAAGTAAGAACTACATGTTGTAATTTGTTATTAGGTGATGATTTGGCAGTGTGTTCAAATAAATATTAACCTTCTATTCGTCCACTGTACACTGCCACAACATTGAATTGATGCTTACCATCCTTCTTAAATTCTGCTTTGATTAATAATGGTAAAAGGACTTTGTGTAAGCCAATTCTGTCTGTAATCATACTGATACCTGTGATTTAAACAAAGTTAATCAGACTTTTGCTATGCTACTGTCTGTATGATTACAGACAAAACTGGACTTCACATAGACAATTACCATTATTAGCCAAAGCTATAACAAAATTCTTCAATCTGGATAGTCACAATACAAACTAGGAATTTGGTTTGGCAGGTTGTAGTAAAGGAGGAAGAAAGTTTGTTAACAGCCCACATACTGTTGCAATCTGTGTTGCATATGGGCTTAATGTGTTTGGGAGGTTACTGTCTAAAATATGATAAGTTTTAATTCTACCAATTGCCTGCTCCACATGTATTCGCACAGAGGCAATGTTCATAGTTTCTTCTGTCTCAGCTGCAGTCATTTGATCCCGTCCTCCTAAAAATGGTGGCATATTGACGGTGACACCATCAGGCACAATGTCCTTTATGTCAAAACCACGGTCAACCATAACATTGTCACCACTATCTAATAAATCAAGCACTCCACTTTCGCGGGTAATTTGTTTATCGGATACACGTCCACCCCAGAGGTCAGAAAGAAACGTGACTTGGCCATTTGGCGTAACTCCAACAAGAAGCTTCCAAGTATTATGGTGTTTATAATCGGACCAAGTTTCAGACTGTGCGATCATTGCAGACGGCCGCTGAATAAAAATCTCGGTACAGTCCAAAATGATTCTGGTTGTAGAAAATTCTGCAAACTCTGCTGGCATGTTTTTGCGTACCAACTCTTGGGTAGGGAAAGGGAAAATACTCTGAAGCTCAAAGTACAACAGATTTATCCAGGTAATGCAAATCCTTGAAACAAGGCTGATGCTTATACCAAATCTGTCAGCCAGATCCTGAACAAATAGGCCAGCCTTCAGTCGCATTAATACCAACAGAAATTCATCGAGAAATGTTAATTTCCTGGAGGGTCCAGGCTTTTTCCGATTTTCATCTTCTTGATAAGGCTGACTCTCTTTCACAAACTGCTCTCCTTTCCAGTACTGCATCTTCCCCAGTTTTGGCTCAATAAACTTATAGAAATTGATCAGTGCCTGATATGATGGAAAGCCAGTGTAAAATAAAATCGCTGAATCATCATCCTTTATTTTGTCTAGGGAAAATTGCCACCCTAGCAAAAGCTCATTTTCATTTTTCACTTTGGTCAACTCTTCTTCACAATCACCTAGCTTTAGTTCCAATAATGTAATCTTCTGTTGCAGCTCTGTAATAATATCAACATCAGGAGATCCTGCTGATTCCAGATTATCTGTACATGAGGTTGAACCTTGTTCAGTGGCAGCTGAAACTGTTTCAAGTGGTACATGCATATTGAGTGACCCTTCCATGGAATCTGACACATCCATTTCCTCTGTAGAAACAGTTCTGCTTTGCATTCGTTTAGCAGGAGCTTTTCGTGAAGTTTTCTTTGAAGTCCATTCAAACTGGGATGGCTCGGCACCTTAAAATAAAAATGAAGGTTATCATCAAAAATAAAAACCTGTAAAAATAATGGCAATATAAATGATACAGTGCCGATGAACTCAGTGAAAGGATAATTTCAATTATGAATAATATCAACTATAATAATTGGCTTCAGTTTATTTACAGAACACATTCATACATTGAAGGTACAACAAACAGCCCAGTTTATATTCACTGCTATACAATACTGTAACTTTAAAACTATAATATTTCAGGATCTTTCATGTGAACAGTAAACATCATTATTCAAAAGCTTTACAGTCTTCTCGTCAAATTAAACTTTGCAAAGACAAGTACGAATGAAAAAATTAAGCCAAATGTAGGAGTAATGAAATATGATATTTTGTTATGGGCTTGCATGTATTTTATTACAAACCTGTCTTTAAGTAACAGCGGCCTCCCAGTTTTCGTAAAATGTCTTCTTGTCGAAAATGTTCTGAGCAAACTACAGTCGCACCAGTCACCTTAAACCCGTCCTTTCCATGCTGCCTCTTTATAAGGTTGCACCATCGATTTCTGCGCTTGGGGTCAGTTGGAAACTGGAAGAAATGATGACCTGCGAATAGGCCTCTGTCATCATAATAGCTGTTGTTGCAGCCAAACACAGCGCAATGTTTTCCTCTTTTCTTCTTCGAAGTCGACGGAGGAGTATCTAGGTTATTATTTCCGTTGTTCATTATCCAAAAAACTTCGAACACACGCGAACGAAAGCGAATAAAAGCGAAGAAAGGCGTCGTTTCCTGTACAAATTACACCAAATGCAACATACGACTCAACGTTAGCCTCGATGTGGTGTTTGCGCGGTTGCTATTCCAAGATGGCGCCGGGAACTGTGAAAAGGGCTATTACATCTAGGAGATGTCAAAGCCGCCCGGGGGGGGGGGGGGTCTCCCATATAAAATGGACGGGGATGCTCGTCGGAAATTTTGAATTTAACCCCTAAAAGAGACCAATCTGGGCGTGGCCGAAGCTTATACAGACCCCTAAAAGAGACCAGTTTATAATAAGAATCGTATAGCAAGCAAAGCATGTGGATATTTTTAGCAGTGATCAAATAACCGTTCTGTGTAAGCCGCCGAGTTTCGTATTACACTCTTGTAAAACAATAGACAAAGACGTTTTGTTACAGTGTACTTTATTGTTTATATGAACCGAGTAAATATAAAGAATCAAAATTCTTTCTTTTTTGTTATTTCTTCGCGTGCAACCCTAAACGAGACCTTGACGGCTAAAAATAATAAAATTTTGCCCAGAACACCCTAAGCGAGACCAAAATCCGAAATTTACACCCCTAAGCGAGACGACGAGCATCCCCGTCCATTTCATATCGGAGTCCCCCCCCCCCCCCCCGGGCAAAGCCGCCACCCACTTCTTTTGTCTCTTTCCAAGTTCGGTGGCTTTCTCTCTGCTTTCTCTCCGCGTATCCTCTTAGTTTACGACAGCACCTTTAGAGTCTTTATTTATGTTGTCTGTCTAAACTACCCGTGAAATTTCTTGGCATCTCTGGAAGGCCGATGTGAAGTAATATTGATATTCAGCTAGCTGATTTTTTCTTTATTTTCAGTTTTCGTCATGTTTGCTTGTCTAAAAGATTCTCTTGTTAGACCAGACTTCCCGCCACATTTGACAAGGTTCAACCTTGCTACATATTTGCAAACTTTGATTAAAAAGGTCGTGGGTTCGAATCCCTTTCAGAGCCCAAAAAATGTTTTCAGGTCATTTTTCCAGTAGTGTTATGGCTGCATTCGCATCTTCCATTCTTTGATTAAAAAGTTGCTTTCTAGTTGAAGGGTGTCCTTCAGTTGCCTTTGAACAGAGCACTACGTCTCACACTTACCACATTGCACATAGTTGTAAACAGTGGCACAGAGGAAGGCAACGAAAAGGAAAACTTGATTCTTTGTACGATCCATACTGTGAAAAATTAAGGAATATCACATCAGTTAATCGCGACATATCTGTTAGGTTGTTCCGGGTTAAAGCCAGTTGTCAGTTCAGTCTCTGTAAAACACTTCTGTTTTCCATAAGAGCCTTTAATTTTTTTTCAATTTTTTTTATTTCGTTTAATATTCAAAGTCTTTGATTTAAAACTTGTGAACATCACTGAGCCTGTAAGTCACGATCGTTTCGAACTGAAATGACTTAATTTCTTCCTACTAAAGAGAGATGTAAGTTCTGCAAAAGCGAAAATTGTACACGATGAAGATGCGACTGCAAATCGTTTCTGACATCGCCGAGTAGAGAAAGAATTTTGGTCAAAAGAGGATCTCGTTACTGTGTAAATCCACAACACGGCAATAACACTACGAGTCTTCAAATATTTCATCGCTTATTCATGACGTTTTCGAGATTTCGTCCTCTCTTCTGAAATATTCTCAGTTTGCTGTGAAGCACTACCGACAAGCGAAAGGTATTCACCATCTCACAGCATTTTATCACTCCAATTAATTATTCAAACCCGTAGCAGAATAAAAACTATGCTTACACTCATGGCTCGACGTCGATTTCGAGATCCGCATATGACCTGTATTAAAATTGATAAGAGCTTACCTGCTTCAATAGCTTTGCTGGATAAATTGTTCCACTTTTTTCTCACTTGAATTTACAAGTACCGCCGTATTTATGCTGAACTGTATAGCTAATAATAGTTTTCAAATTCACCTATCGGTCAGTCAACAAGTCAAAAGAATAATAACCATAATACGGAAGTTCGACGGTTAAGATTCATGCAGTGATGTTAAAATTACTGGTATCTTACACGACTCTTCAATAGAGATTATAGTGATTAACGGCACGTT
>NC_138154.1:30118731-30231231 GCF_964199315.1 Orbicella franksi
ACATTGGAGAAGTTTTGGAGAAGTGCAAAGGTAACATGTCAGTATCCTGGTCATGCTGGTGTCATGAAGCGTATCCAAGGCTGTTTCCATACTTAAGGAAATCTGTACTTTCTTCAAACTCACATTTAAATCTAGAGATTCCAAAGTTGTTCTAATGTCAAAAATAAAGAAAATGACCCATGAATGCCAGTGCTCCGTAGAAGGATAATTACACCATCAAGCAGTGACGCAATGGCCCTTGTTGCTGTCTATAAGACACCTTATTCCAAAATGGCCGCCATTTAAGTACTCTTTTGTTTACTTGCAAATTAGCCCTTGTTGCCTCGTTCTTAAACGCGAAATTCAAAAGAATATTTTCCCTTAAACGAGGCAACAAGGGATCATTTTCAAGTAAACAAAAGAATACTAAAATGGCGGCCATTTTGGAATAAGGTGTATGGAGAGATTGTAAGTTGGTTATAATATAAAGGGCGTTTTCCATTCACAAAAAATTTCGGAAAATTTCTATTGGGAATTTCCGTCTGGGAAAAGCGCGTTCCATTTGTCACAAGTCCCATTCGTTCACAGGCCCCTCTCTGTCGCTTCTCTGAATCTCCCGCGAATATTCAAAATGGAGGCCAATGAGGCCCATCAGATGTTGTTTTTGTGCAAAATGTTAGAAGTCTCTATAGAGGAAGAAAGTTTGATTAATTCAGAAGATGATGCAGTAGATATCTTTTCAGCGGCCTCAACGTTCATGAGACGGAATTTACAACAAACTGAAGGCTATTTTGAACATGCGTTGCCAGGATATTCACTCGATGATTTTAAAAGTCATTTTCGAATGACAAGAGGCACACTGGAAGGTCTGCGTAGAGTCGTCCAAGCTACAGGAAGAGTGCCACAACAGCAATAATTTTCTAGATCTGGCGCTAGATCGTGGCAGGCAGAGCACTCGTAGTAGCCCTGAAAGTTTGTTTGCAGAAAGCTTCCAGAAAACTGACCCTGATCAACCGCCAGTTTTGTTGAAACACGAGGGAGCCGAGGGAGGCCTGCCCGCTTAAAAGACCGCGAAAGGCATGGAACTGGTGATAAATCTATAAATGGAACACAAATTTTCCATTGGGAAGTTTAACCGGGAAAACGGGACTACCTTTTCAGGAATTCCGTTTATTCCGGAAAATTTCCAGTGGAACGAACCAGAAAGTCGTGTTCCATTTACATCCCAAAAGGAATTTCCGGAATTTTTTGGTGAATGGAAAACGCTCAAAAATTACACTTTTTTCTGTTTTGCTTTTACTTTGTGACGTGGTTTTGTCACAATTTGAACAGACACGCGTCATTCTTACGTAATGTTTTAACGGGAAACCAAACAGCGTCATTTTATTTCCAAGTAGGTATATATTCAGTCGTTCTTAGCCACCACTTTACCAGAACAAAGTATAGCTGGTTTTCACATGACGTCACTAAAACTCGAACTACAAAACTATTGATCTTCCTGAGATTTTACTTAAACGATGTATAAGAGCAGCTGAAAACTAATATTCATACAAATTTTCGCTCCGAATGGGTTTTTGGTTTTGTGATACACTACGCTTGAATTTCTAAGCTTTTGCGTGACGCGGCATTTACGTGATGGCCTGGAGAGCTGTCATGATGGTTAAAAACGTGTCGTATTTCGGGGAACTTGGCTATCTGAACAGTTCATGTCTTAGAAAAAGTATTATTTTAATGTTTTAGAGTTTCTCGAGGGATAAATTCACGTTTTTGTAGCAAAACTCAGTGACAGATGTTTCTGTTGGTTTCCGGCCGCCATATTGGTGCCCATACGGATGGGCACCAGCATGGCGTCTCCATACAAATCTCTATAAATTTGGGTAAAAAATTTCTCCGCATATCTCGCATAAGAAAAATTGCTGTGACCTGAATTTTGGCGAGAGTCTTTGCATATTTACTTTCTTGTATTTCCCAGATTCTGGACTTTATCTATTTACCGGTTTTGATTTTTATTTTGATCTATTTTAAATTGCGTGACACTGAAAACCAGCAATATGTATATGTTTAGTTTGGCACACACACACAAAAAAAAACAGTTTGCTTGTAAAAACCTTTGTGTTTTTTTATATCTTTACATACTTATAAAAAAAATTGCAGATGATAACTGAAAATGAAAAAAGAAAAATTCATTTTAGCCAACAGGGAGTCGTGCAGAGGCATGGGGCGAAAGCAACCAAAAAATTAGGAGCAGGAGGAGGAGCTTATTTAGCCGGCCTTTTTGCATGTATTTGTATAAAGAGATCCGATCAAACGGATTGTGGGTTTTAGTATAGGTACATGAATGTCTTACAAAGAGTTAATATGAAAGTGAACCGATAAAAATGATAATGATAAATAAATAAATGTTACATGTAAACGCTGTATACTTAAGCGAGAGATAGAAAGTTTCTAAGTGATCTTGACGCACCGGTTTTTTTTTAATTGGGTTTGAAAATCATGTCTTGGGTTCTGATCGAATGTTTTTCCCTTGAAACTTTTTTCCTCCGACTTTTTCCTCTGTGGTGCTTTCTTCGCACTTGCAAATGGACACGAATTTTGCGTTTGTTCTACGACATATTTACGAACGGAGAACACTGTGAACAGCTCGTTGACTTCCAAACACAATCGTTTCACAATCGTACATACGCGGCAATCTGTTACCCAACTCTTTAATGCAAGTTTACTTCTCCTGACAACCCGTTGACAGCTCTCAATTAGAGGTAATTTTCATTACCTCTAAAATGTAAAGAAACGTTTTTCGTTTATATCTTTGCTTGGAATCAACCTTTTTTTCTTAGAAATGTTTTTAAATAAAAGATCGTAGTAAGATCTGTCTGAAAAAGCGGAAGACAGTTGTTTGGAAAAATGGTCAATTTTGCAATTGGGGCATACTCATACCTTAATCACATGTTACGTGGGTTCGACAGGAACGAAGAGTCTGTTATGGTCTGTCATAAAATGAATTCATTTTACCCTTTGAATAGCATCCTTCGGTAGTTGAGATGGAGACTAGCTAGCGTTTACATATGCGACTTTCGCTTCTTTATCACATTGTTTAGTCGAAACTGGATCCCCTGATAAACTGCACATGTTGACACAACCTGGTTCCCAGGGTCCTCTCCTACTCGACCCCTCTCTCGCTACGGGAGCCGATTAGGAGAGGACCCTGGGAACGAGGTTGATGTTGACAGTGTAGAGCCTAAAAGTGAATTATCATTAAAAGTTAAACTGTAGATGAAATCAGCAATGTTTCATTAAAAGTGAAAATTGTACACGATGAAGATGCGACTGCAAAACTTTTTTGACGTCGCCGGATAAAGAAGAAATTTTGGCCAAAAGAGGATCACGTTATTGTGTAAGTCCACGGTAATAACACTACGAGTCTTCAAGTATTTAATCCTTTATCCATGATCGACCCATGATCGGGATTTCGTCCTCTCCTCTGAAATATTCTCAGTTTGGTGTGAAGCACGACCGACAAACGAAAGGTATTCACCATCTCACAGCATTTTATCACTCCAATTAATTATTCAAACCCGTAGCAGAATAAAAACTATGCTTACACTCATGGCTCGACGTCGATTTCGAGATCCGCATATGACCTGTATTAAAATTGATAAGAGCTTACCTGCTTCAATAGCTTTGCTGGATAAATTGTTCCACTTTTTTCTCACTTGAATTTACAAGTACCGCCGTATTTATGCTGAACTGTATAGCTAATAATAGTTTTCAAATTCACCTATCGGTCAGTCAACAAGTCAAAAGAATAATAACCATAATACGGAAGTTCGACGGTTAAGATTCATGCAGTGATGTTAAAATTACTGGTATCGTACACGACTCTTCAATAGTTTTGGGCATCGACACCATGAACATCGTTTTGGGCGTCGTTTTGGGGATCGACATCATGAACACAGCAGAGTTAACGGTATACAGAGAAAGATCAGATCGGCCGGAGCCTAATCAAAACACAGTGACAGGAGTCATTGTTAATCTGTCCATCGAATGATATTTGGATTATTAACTTTGCCAAAAATAAAGCACGCGCGCTTGAGCCACGTAAAATGAACGTGTTTTGACCCCTCATGTGCGTAAATCGGAAAATCACGTGTAATGGGTTTCACAAGGGAACAAGAAGTCTATTATTAAACAAATTTATTTACATTAAGCGTCTTGTGATTATGCGGCAAAGAGAAACGATCTCAAGGAGAAACTTTCGTAAGACTTAGAACAGGCCACCTAGGCAAAAACCCCGGGCAAAAAAAATATCAGAGAACCCACTGAGTCAACCGGGCGCGTCCTGGGCTTTATTCGCGGTATACCTCTCTACTAGGGCCTCGGGTCAAGTCTTGTAGACAGCCGCGTATCACGAGCGCGAGAGGCGCTTGAATCGGGAGCGCGAGACAGAACAAAAACCTGCGCAATCAGGGTATTAACTCCCGCGGGAGAAACCTGTCCTCACATTGACCAAAGTTTAATATAAGAAAACTCAACGGACTGATTTTCAGAAAGGTTCTGCTACTTCTGTGCATATATATGAAAGAGATAACAGGAAAGTGAACCGATCAAAATGATAATGATAACTAAATAAAAGTTACATGTAAACGCTGTATACACTGTTTTTTTTTTTTTGTTTTTTTTTTTTAAATTGGGTCTGAAAACGATGTCTTGGGTTCGTTGCTTTCCCCAGTTTCTCATCCACGGCAATTTCAATCTCTGTTTCACGTATTGTATCTGATATGAGCACGTGTTTTGTCCATATTACGCTATGAAATATTCGTAGTTTTCACGGCCCAGTTTAGGCTGAAAATATTCCGTTGACTTTGAGGGTGTTGAAGTAATTTTGAAGCCAGACTGCAGGATATGAAAGACTTAAATGACGCTCATAGCTTCTTGGAGAAATTTTGCTAGCATCGAACATACGGCTAATGCTGTTTTTGTTGGCTTTTGGCTAACTTTGCCGTCAGAGAGAAAGGAAGAATTTTCAACACAAAATAAAAGCTTTTGACACAAAATTACATTCTTTTCAAAATCTCTAATTTCTAAAACTTTTGCAAATTTCAGCCTCGGTTTTCTTATAAAATATATTCTTATAAAAAGAAGAAAGTTTATCTGACGAGAACGTACAGGCGACGGTGAAAACCTCTGCGGCGCTGATCAGTGCAAACAACTTGCGCCTGTCGCGAGCCGTTCGCGCCTCCCTAACGAAGGCAAAATAGAGAGGATGAGATATTTTCTTACTATTGACGCCAATCCCGAGAAACCACCTGTGCACTTAATGAACAGGATTCATAAATGAGGAAAAACCCAGTATAAGTCATTTAGGAACCTCATCAATGAGAAAATTTGGGTTTCCCGGTATAAACTTTGACTGCCACGCACAGAAAATATATTCAATGTTTGAGCTTCCTGTTTGGTGCGGAAATTTGTTCCGACTTCATCAAATCATTCTAAAGCATGAACAATCTGAAGAATGGCTTATTCTTATCGCTGTTGTAGCAAACCAAACCAAAAAAGAAGGTTTGATTTATCACAGAAACACGAACCATAGACTCGATTATCAACCGTTGATTTTGAAACTACACAGGATCGATCAGGAGCCAACGTAGACTGGACTCGAAATCGAGCCTACATGAACGGCGAATTATCAATTTCTAATTTACGCTGTTACATTTTTCCTTTTGTTTTAGAACGGCCATTTCCTTCTCCCTTTCGAACTTTTTGCGATCGTCGAGAGGCGCGAGCAATGTTAGCTGTCGTGCCCTGGGCTCTCATAACGGTAAGGGAAAACACAGCTGTGAATAGGACAAGAGCCAATAACACATCTGAATAAAGCACAAGAGAACTTTGAAAACATTGAAGAGCAGGTGTTACCTTGTACTCCTCCGTGAGATCTGAAGTGTCTATGTTCCACGAAAAGGGGAAGAAATTATTGTTTCGAGTCACTTATTTTTTCAATTACAAGGCAAAAGAGATTTTCATAAACGCTTCAGATTGGGGGACCAGAGAGGTAGAATAGTCCACAAAGCGAAATAATTGCTACAAGATCATGAGTTTATTCGAGCGCGCGAGAGATGCGTACGAGTGCGAGAGGCGCAAACATATCTTTCCCCGGCCCACCCCTTTGCGTCCGAGCTTTTTCAAATCCCATGCGGTTTATATATTACTTCTTCTTGCAATGTCGACGAACTCAAGACAAACTAGAGGGTCTGGGAACATGTTGTCAAAAATAATATCACCCCTCCCTAGAAGAATTTCAGCCACTGCTGGTCAGGTCCACGTGGACAGCTTGTAACCGAGGCTGTATGTTTTACTACATTTCTGGGAAGGGGAAGATCGAGCTGTAGAAGTTTTTAGCAAATTTGCAGTTTGCAATTGTGCTGCTAATTTCGTTACTAAAACATGGATTACGACAAGTTGAGAAGAGACTTGAAAGATAACAATCAAGACCATTTGTTCCAATACTGGGACACGCTACCCGAATACCAGCAATGGGTTTTCTACCATGACCTTCGAAACATCGACTACCCAAAGATCAACCGTTCGTTTGAGAAAACTATGAACGAAGCTAAAAGTATTGAAAAGAAGGATGAAAAGCTACAGCCAGTTCCTCCGGAGCAAGTAGGCAGCGTCATTGGAGCAGAAAACCAAGAGAAAGTCGACAGTTGGAGAGATAAAGGTCTGCAAGTCATCAGCGAAGGTAAAGTCGCCGTGTTGCTTCTTGCTGGTGGTCAAGGCACCCGGTTAGGAGTTTCATATCCGAAGGGAATGTACGATGTCGGTTTACCTTCAGGGAAAACCCTTTATCAACTACAGGCTGAAAGAATCTTGAAAGTACAAGAACTGGCTTATAAACAAACCGGAAATAAGGCCACACTTCCTTGGTAAGTACTTGTAACGCCATTAGCACTTAGAGTTTTTTATTTGGTTTCAGTAAATTCTGCTGAACTAATCTCCAAAGTTTACTTGGCTTAAATTAAAGTCTTTGACTGATTTCTTTTATAATGCGCCTTTAATGATTTTAAATACGTCAACGTCTTTTGCTCAAGTTTTCGATGCAGGGAAGCGTGTCCATAACAACGAGTAAAATCATTCAAACATCAACACGTCTCGTTTACGTCTTCTTTTATGATGCGCCTTTAATGATTTTGAATACGTCAACGTCTTTTGCTCAAGTTTTCGATGCAGGGATGCGTGTCCACAACAACGAGTAAAATCATTCAAGCATCAACACGTCTCATGATTCATCGATCTCGTGTTTCCTTCACAAATGAAAAGGTTTGAAAGCTAGGTCCTTGTAAAGGAATCTCAAAACCTTGTTGGTTGACCTGCATGCTTCATGACACTATTTTACTTATGCAGAGTCATGCTTTGTAATTAACAACAAATTTTAAACTCGTTGTCTTTATGTTCTTTGTTTCCTCTTATGGCCTGTTCTGCCGGGGCTTGTCCATTCTTGGAAAATCCGGGGTTTTTTGCACCTTTGTGTGGTGGGGTTGGGGGGTAAGAGGTTATCAGTTTCTTGGTAATATTTCTTTGTTTTACACCAGCCAGAGGTTTTCACTTGATCATATCTAGTTACTTGGACCTGAGGACTGCTGTATTATGTTGCCCCAAATGACCTTAATTAATTTTTCTACAAATCACAGTAAAATTGAGTAGAATTTCTCAAATATTAGGGAGTTTAAGCAAATCACTATGGCTGGTGCTACTACAGCTGCCGTGACTGAAAAGGTCTGGGGAGAGTACGTCTCGGTGGTCTGCCAAATTTTCAGTTTAGCGAGTAAAACGAAATACAAAGATGAAAGAAACATCGGCTAAGGAGTTTAAAATCTCTTTTATTTAGTTTCTCACAGCCAAATAGCTTCGCCCAAAGGACGATGGCCATTATTCGGTAGGAGGAACAGATTATTTCTGAGCGAAAGCGAATGCCATACACTTTGTACCATAACAATTTGATGGATGAAATATATAATTTCAGAGACAAATATCTCAAAGAATATCGAGTGAAGAACACAAATATATCAATACTCAAAGAAGCAAAATAGCATTGTATAGTTATCCAGATATAAAACATCTTCACTAAACCCTCAAAGCAAACTTAACTGAAGAAAAACAACCTCATGCTCAACACAAATATTTCACTTGACTCGCTTCGCCATTCCAACACCTTGGCAAAAACTTATCATAAATTCAGGATATGGATTTACAAGCTTATGAAAGGCAACCTTGACACAATCTTTGACTTAAATCGAGTTTAAAGGATATAGTATCCAATGGAATTTTTAAAATGCTGAGATGTGCATTGAAAAGGGCCAGAGAAGCGAAATAAACCCAATGTAATAGCCACTACGGCAAAACATCCCGACTCACGTAGTCAGATTTCATGCTATGGCTGGATGCAACCGATGTACATGCGCAGTGTCTCATTTTGGGGGAAAGTTACTTCCGGCAGCCGTATCAGTGCCAGCCGCAGCGATTTGCTTAAACTCCCTATTGGCTTTTGAAAAGGAAGCTACTGCTCTTGAAGAGTGGCAAACATATACATCAACATGAAATTCAATGTCTGTTATGTACAGTTAACCGTAGCAGCACCTCAATCGGTCAAGGCGCCAAGTTGGGTATGATGATCTCACATCCAACAAGTGCAAGTGAAATAATTGTTTTATTAACAAAGCCCCCAAAATGTAGGAAACTAAAACAAGATAAAAATAAACATACCCCAAAAATTACGTGTACGCTTTCTATATTTAAAGAGCATGGTATAATTGCTCATAAGATAGGACAACATAAGAACTTTATTAATGTGTCAAAGTCGCTAGCATACAATGTATACTAACTGGGAACACCTAACTACAATTACTTATCTAATAATTAATAAAATATGAAGTACATGTACGTATGTAAGTGTTTTAAAAAATATATATGAAACAAACAATGAGTCTTGCAGTAAGATCAAGCGTTAGTTGTTACATAAAGAACAGTCTCTACAAGTACTGTCCAGCAGGCTAGTGAAACCAACCAATTTGATGCACCGTTTAAAAGTGTGCAATGATTCAGAAGATCAAATAGATTTGTCAAGTTTGGACCGAATGACAGGGCCTAAATAAGTCAGGCTATGTTTGCCATGAGCAACAGTCTGAAATCTGGGTATGGTGAAATCAGAATTTCTAAGGTGATACTGAGATTGGGTAAAGTGCACGAACCTAAGGCCGGAGCCTAATCAAAACACAGTGACAGGAGCCATTGTTAATCTGTCCATTGAATGATATTTGGATTATTGACTTTGTTAAGAATAAAGCATGTGCGCTTGAGCCAAGAAAAATGAACATGTTTTGGCCTCTCATGTGGGTAAATCGGAAAATCACATGTAATGGGTTTCACAACGGAACAAGAAGTCTATTATTAAACAAATTTATTTACATTAAGTGTCTTGTGATTATGCGGCAAAAAGAAACGATCTCAAGGAGAAACTTTTGTAAGCTTAGAACAGGCCGCCTAGGCAAAAACCCCGGACAAAAAAATATCAGAGAACCCACTGAGTCAACTGAGCGCATCCTGGGCTTTTTTCGTGGTATACCTCTCTACTAGGGCCTCGGCTCACAAGTTTAAAGTCTCATATCCTGCGGCGTACCACGAGCGCAAGAGGCGCTGGAATCGGGAGCGAGTGAGCGAGCAAAAACCTGTGCAATCAGGGTATTAACTCCCGCGGGATAAACCTTTCTTCACCTTGACCAAAGTTTAAATTAAGAAAACTAACTGGATTGATTTTCAGAAAGGTTCTGCTACTTCTGTCCATGTGAAAGAGATAATATGAAAGTGAACCGATCAAAATGATAATGATAAATAAATAAAGGTTACATGTAAATGCTTTATACTTAAGCGAGAGATAGAAAGTTTTCAAGCGATCGTGACGCACTTGTTTTTTTAATTGGGTTTGAAAATCATGTCTTGAGTTCATTGCTTTCCCAAGTTTCTTGTCCATGGCAATTCCAATCTCTGTTTCACATATTGTAGGTGATATGAGCAGGTGCATTTGTCCATATTACACTATGAAAGAATTCTTTTTTTCCCTGAATATTCGTATTTTTCAGCCCAGTTTTCGGCTGCTGCACACTAGCTGATTTTTTGTTGGCCGACAAAAAATCTTCACTTGTCGGCTAGTGTGCGGTAAATTCAGACAAGTCTGCGACAAGATCGGGGTTTGTCGGGAGATATCTGACAGTGCTAGATCTCAAAACGTCTTGTCGGGCCTTGTCGGCTAGTGTGCGGTGGACCAAGGCAATTTGTTGGGGATCGCGCGTGCCTTAACCGATTAGGAAATGTCATGAGAGTCACGTCAGTGGAATAGGCACCATCTTGATTTTGGATGACTCAGTCCCAAGCCTCATCGCGGTTAGTCGTGACAAAAAAATCAGCTAGTGTGCAGCACACTGATGGCCTGACAAATTTCAACCCAATTTGACCCCAACAAAAAATCCGCAGTTCTATGACAAAAAATCGTCTAGTATGCGGCAGCCTCAAAGGCTGAAAATATTCCGTTGACTTTGAGGGTGTTGAAGTAATTTTGAAGCCAGACTGCAGAATATGAAAGACTGAAGTGGTGCTCATAGCTTCTTGGAGAAATTTTGCTAGCATCGAACATACAGCTAATGTTGTTTTTGTTACCTTTTGGCCAATTTTGCCATTTAGAGAAAGGAAGAATTTTCAACACAATAAAAACTTTGAACACAAAATTACATTCTTTACAAAATCTCTAATTTCTAAAAATTTTGCAAATTTTGGCCTCGGTATTCTTATAAAATATATTCTTATAAAAAGAAAAAATGTTTATCCGATGAGAACGTATAGGTGAGTTGGTGAAAACCTCTGCAGCGCTGATCAGTGCAACAACTCGCGCCTGTCATGAGCCGTTCGTGCCTCCCTAACGAAGGCAAAATAGAAACGATGAGATAGTTTCTTACAATCAATGCCAATCCATCGGGATTGGCGTATACGTCATTGAGGAACCTCATCAATGAGAAAATTTGGGTTTCCCAGTGTAAACTTTGACTGCCACGCACAGAAAATATATTCAATGTTTGAGCTTCCTGTTTTGGTTCGGAAATTCGTTGCCACTGACCACCAAATCATTCTAAAGCATGACCAATCCGAAGAATGGGTTATTCTTATCGCTGTTGTAGCAAACCAAACCCAAAAAATGTTGTTTATGTTATCAAAGAAACACAAACCATAGACTCGATTATCAACTGTTGATTGGAAACTACGTAGGATTGATCAAGAACCAACATAGACTGGACTCAAAATCGAACCTACACGAACGATGAATTATCAATTTTCAAATTTACGCTTTTACATATTTCCATTTGGCTTAGAACAGCCGTTTCCTTCTCCCTTTCGACCTTTTGCGATCGTCGAGAAACGCGAGCAACATCGGCTGTCATGCCCTGGGCTCTCATAAGGGTAAGGGAAAACACAGCTGTGAATAGGACAAGAGCCAATAACACATCTGAATAAAGCACAAGAGACCTGTGAAAACATTGAAGAGCAGGTGTCACCTTCTACTCCTCTGTGAAATCTGAAGTGTTTATGTTCCACGAAAAGGGGAATAAATTATTGTTTCATGTCGCTTATTTTTTCAATTACAAGCCAAAGGAGATTTTCATAAATGCTTCTGATTGGGGGACCAGAGAGGTAGAACAGTCCACAAAGCAAAATAATTGCTACAAGGTAGTTTCTTAGAGCGCGTGAGAGATGCAAGCAAGTGCGAGAGGCACAAACATATCTTTCCCCGGCCCACCCCTTTGCGTTTGAGCTTTTTCAAATCCTATGTGGTTTATATATTATCAGGAGCCATTATCTTGGCTCCTGACATTATACTTCTTCTTGCAATGTCGATGAACTCAAGACAAAATAGAGGGTCTGAGAACATGTCAAAAATAATATCACCCCTCCCTAGAAGAATTTCAGCCACTGTTGGTCAGGTCCACCTGGACAGCTTGTAACTGAGGCTGTATTTCTGGGAAGGGGAAGATCGAGCTGTAGAAGTTTTTAGCAAATTTGCAGTTCGCAATTGTGCTGCTAATTTCGTTACTAAAACATGGATTATGACAAGTTGAGAAGAGACTTGAAAGATAACAATCAAGACCATTTGTTCCAATACTGGAACACGCTACCCAAATACCAGCAAAGGGTTTTCTACCATGACCTTCGAAACATTGACTACCCAAAGATCAACCATTTGTTTGAGAAAACGATGAGCGAAGCTAAAAGTATGGAAAAGAAGGATGAAAAGCTACAACCAGTTCCTCCAGAGCAAGTAGGCAGCGTCATTGGAGTAGAAAACCAAGAGAAAGTCGACAGTTGGAGAGATAAAGGTTTGCAAGTGATCAGCGAAGGCAAAGTCGCCGTGCTGCTTCTTGCTGGTGGACAAGGCACCCGGTTAGGAGTTCCTTATCCGAAGGGAATGTACGATGTCGATTTACCTTCAGGGAAAACTGTGTATCATCTTCAGGCTGAGAGAATCTTGAAAGTGCAGGAACTGGCTTATAAACAAACCGGAAATAAGGCCACACTTCCCTGGTAAGTAATTGTAGCGCCATTAGCTCTTAAAGTTTTTTATTTGGTTTCAGCAAATTCTGCTGAACTAATCTTCAAAGTTTACTAAGCTTAAATTAAAGTATACATAGATTTTGCTGGCGAACAGTTCTCTATGCCATCAAAGAAGTTTTCTCGTTTTGGAGACAAAACCAAAGTGAATATAAATAAAGTATAGACAAGGCTAATCTTTGGATATAGGGAAAGTCTTATACTTGTTTATTTCTAGCTCTTTCCTTGACTATCCCTCCTATTAGATTTTGCCATTAAAGCAGTTTTTTTCTTCGGAGACATCTATAAAAAATGCAAATAAAGTAGACAAGACTAAGTCATTTGAACACTGGGAAAGTGGGATACTCATTCCTAGTGATATGGGTATCCCTTTCCAATATGCTTGTTTGTTGAATGACAATATTTTGAATGTCCGGGAACTTTCAAAACCTTTGTTATAAAAGAAGGTATGCTATTAAATCACTATGCATGATAGAAGTTGAATAATTATTATTGTTGAATAAAAATAATTGTGGTAGAAGCTGAACAAATGTTGTTGAATGAAAATGATTTTGGTAAAAGCTGAATAATTATTTTTGTTGAATGAAAATCATTTGGTTTGAAGTTGAACAAATGTTGTTGAATGACATTATTTTTGGTTGAAGTTGAACAAATATTTTTGTCGAATGAAAAGAATTTTGGTTGAAGTTGAAAGAAAATGCGTATTGTTGAATATGAATATAAAATGTTGAATATAAATATATGTTGTTGATCATAAATATAAGTTGTTGAATATGAAGGTGCAAGTTGTTGAATTTTGCAACATTTGGCAAACCATAGGAGACAACATCGACCACCAGCGAATCTGTTTGGACATCTTTATTGAATGAGAGGACCTGAGGCCTCAAGAGGAGACCCACCAGGGCAGGAGGGAGGGTGAACAAAGCGACGCGAGAGTGAACGAAGGAAAAGCAAAGATATCAGATGACAACTCGTGATGAAAAGAACAACCTAGGCGACGAACTGCAAGGGCCTGGGTCTAATTAAGTTACTCTTAGGAATATGAACAATTATCCCCCCACTCACCCGGATGTTCCCCCACCCCACTCACCCGGGGACAACATCGACCACCAGCGAATCTGTTTGGGCATCTTTATTGAATAAGCGAGAGGAACTCAGGCCTCGAGAGGAGACCCCAAACCAAGAAGAGGCCCAAACAAGATTCGCAGGGGAAAGATGAAGAGGGAGAGGGGAAGGAAAAAGGGAAAAGGGGAGAAGAAAAAAAAAAGGAACTGAACAAAAAAGATATACATATGTGACTAGAGGACAGGTCAATCATCCTGAATGAAACGAAGAAACTGTGTAACCGAGTATAAACAAAATACAGAAGCACGGAAATAGCAAATCAGTGAATGAAAAAAAAAGGTTAATGAGAATACAGAAACTGAACTAGAACGACTGAATGTGCTGAGACACAACGTGAGACAGCACAAGTCTGTCCACCAAAGGCAGTGTTAAATACAGCATGTAGGTGTCAGTTCTCCAATCACCTTGGACTTTGATGAGCTCAGAGGGAATTCTGCATTGAAATGCAAATGTGGCAACCCCGCAACACAGGCTGTGATCAGAGAAGCCTGTGGATCAAGAGACACCAGAGAGGCCAAATGCTTGATGCTATTGTTCAAGGATGTTGCTGTGATGCAGTCATTCTGATGTGAAGCAGTGGTGTAAGTGAAGAGAGGGTAGCTAGCCGGGATGGAAACTGAGTTGAGCAACGAGTGCAGGGCAGGTGTGGGGCAGAGGGGAGATCCTGGAATACGAGGAACCGGGACCACAAGAGCAGTGTTTCCAGCCTGATGTGTTTTGGTGTGGGTAACTGTGAGGAGGGCACCTGAGCGGGCAAAAGTGATGCTGCCCCTGGACAAGACTAGATGACTGGAGAACTTTTCCAAAGACCGAGCGACGAGGTTGGCAGTTCTGAAGAGGGAGAAAAAACCTGCAAGCAAGGCGTAAGGTGAGATGAGCAGAGTCACAAATATTGAGATGGCAGTAAAATTGTAACAAAATGGTCGGTGTGAGAGGAGCCTTGCGATGAGGAAGGTGGACCATGGACTTCTCCAAGCCTTTTTGTGTTAATTTGACATGGCTATCGTCAAAGGCAGAGGTATCAAAATGGCAAAACGCATGTAAACGCCGAAGGCACTCAATTATTAACAGTATGATGTGGCTTCACAGAAAAACTAAGCAGGGCGATGAAGGAAGCGACTGCTGATGAAGAGGCTGGAAATGGAGCGATGGAGTAAAACTGGCAGAATTTCAAGTAAATGTTCCAAATGGAATGATAATTGTGTTTGGTAGAGTCAGAAAGTGCAAGGGCTTGAATCCCGGTGACGCAGAGTTGAAGGTCATCGAGTTGGAAACCTGCAACCAAATAGAGAGATGATTACCATAGACATTTGAAACAGAAAAGTTCTGAAGGGCAAATGCACTCTGAGAGGGTGTCATGATGAAGAGAAGCAGCCTTATAGAAGGTGGTGCGAAACTAAGGATGAGCGTCCCAACGACTGAGGGCATCAGCGATAATATTGGCATAGCCAGGGATGTGAAGTGCATAAAACCAGAAGTCACGCAAACATGACTGGATGAAAGGCATGCGAGAACAGCCAGTGTTGATGGCTAGTTCAGTGTTAAGGTTGTCAGTTCAAACTAGATGTAGGAAACTAAATGTAGGAAACTAAAACAAGATAGAAATAAACATGCCCAAAACATTACGTGTACGCTTTCTGTATTTAAAGAGCATGGTATAGTTGCTCATAAGGTAAGATAACATAAGAACTTTATTAATGTGTTGAAGTCGCTAGCATACAATGTATACTATTTGAGGACACCTAACTCTGATTACTTATCTAATAATTAATAACATATGAAATACATGTACATGTACGTATGTAAGTGTTTTAAAATATATATATAAAACAAACAATGAGTCATGCAGTGAGATCAAGTGTTAGTTGTTACATAAAGAACAGTCTCTACAAGTACTGTCCAGCAGGCTAGTGAAATCAACCAATTTGATGCGCCTTTTAAAAGTGTGCAATGATTCAGAAGATCGAATAGATTTGTGGAGTTTGGACCAAATGACAGGGCCTAAATAAGTCAGGCTATGTTTGCCATGAGCAACAGTCCAAAATCTGGGTATGGTGAAATCAGAATTTCTAAGGTGATACTGAGAATCGGTAACAACAAATAATTCCGCAATGTAAGGAGGCACCAGACCATTTTTGACTCTATACATTATGATTGCAATGGCGTGCAATCATCGCGTATAAAGTGTTGGTAGTTTCGCTCTTTGCAAGAGTTCCTCATACAGATCGATTTATTGTCACAATAAACAGCTTGTAGTGCTTGTTCCTGAATTCGTTCCAGTTTTCTGGCATCAGAAGAACGACAAAAATGCCAGACAGTCTGACAGTAAGTGAGATGAGGTAGTATAGCAAATTTGACAATGTGTAATTTAGCTGATATCAGAATGAGGTTACGTAATCTCAGAAGAACACCAGTTTGACAGGAGGCTTTTCTACAAACATTGCACAATGTCATCCACAATGCTCATAACACTTAATGGCTAAGCCAGTGAAAACTCTCGAATTGCATTATACAAAGATCCAGTTTTTAATAACTGCTGTTATCTAATACCTTTCAGGTACATCATGACCAGTGAACATACCATGGATGACACTAAAAAGTATTTTGAAGAGCACAATTACTTTGGACTTCAGAAGAACGACGTGATTCTGTTTGAGCAACATACTCTGCCCTGTCTAACATTTGAGGGTAAAATCATTCTTGACCAGCCTGGTAAAGTTGCTCGAGCTCCTGGAGGAAATGGCGGTCTGTATGAAGTTCTGAATGAAAAGAAACGCATTGATAAGATGAAGAGACGAGGAATTGAGTTTGTTCATGTTTACTGTGTGGACAACATTCTGGTCAAGATGGCAGATCCTGTGTTTATAGGATTCTGTATTGACAAAGCAGCAGAATGTGGTGCTAAGGTTGGTTTTACTTAATAATGTTCAGTTGATTATAGAACCCTATTTTGCTTGGTATATTCCCTTGAAGTTATAATTCCTTATTCCCGTTTGCTCCTCATAGGATAAACGCCATCCACAATGTCGTACATACCAGCGGACTCTTTTTGCTACCATTTTCTTTACTGTCTTCCATCTATTATCAGTTCTTCCTCAGTTGACCTTCTCCAGGTTTTGACAGGTGTGTCATAAATTACACGCTTTTATTACATGGCAATCTGGTGCAAGTTGAAAAGGAAAATTCTGATCAGTTTACGTAATGGTATTCATTTTGCAGTTAAGACCATTGTGATGGACTGCTCACAAATTGGTTTCAGCAAATTGCTTTTTCAGAGCTCAGTGCACTATATACAATTTAATTTTTTTGAACAGGTTGTAGAGAAAAAAAAGCCTGAAGAGAGGGTTGGAGTTGTGGTGAAATGTGATGGGAAATACCAGGTATTACTGGCAAAGAAACTTTTATTATGTTCATGGATCTGTAGTGAATAGTGTTTTCAGTCCTCTGTACTTTCACAGTTAATGCCATCCAGTTGTTAGGGCATATGATTGCACGGATCCATATTCATTTGTTTTTCTTCTCAAAGGCATCAGCCAGGCAAGTATGTCAGATAACATACACTCTCATTCAGTAGAGAAGAATGGCAACTGAACAGCATGTAAATGGAAAGTTTACTTCTCTATTATTTTCACGTGATCAGTCTTAAAGCACATCATGTCTGTAGTTGTGTTGTGGATTTGGCAGACATAGAAAATCCAGGTACAAATGAAAACCAAGGCCCATTCGACTCTTATGAAGGCTGAAAGGAACCCTTAAAATCACTCTTCATGCTCACACATGTATTTGTATTTTTTCCGAAGTGTTAACATTACTTTACATCGCACCATGATCAAAACAACTAAATGCCATCGTACCACCTGTTTGCAGTACATAACATCAATGGTGGACAAAATGAAAATTGAGTCTGCAATGATTTCATTGCTGGAAAATTACCGCATCATCCAAGATGGCAGACCAAAATGATGATTTTATTGAAAAAGAAAGCTGCAAATCTTTCTCTGTTTTCTAAAAGTTCTAATGGATGGCAAGTAGTTACTGTAGAATGCAAGGAACTCATTGATAAGAAAAGTTAAGAAATGTTATTTTTTGGCAGAGTGGACATGTTATTTGTATTGTTCGTTGGTCTTCTGTACAATTTTTCAGTCATTTTGGATGATGGGATGACTGCAAATATGGATTCCTCTGCAGGTGAAGGAAGGATAGTTAAAAATTAAAGTAGGTAATATGTGACTGGCTTTTCATCAGGTTGTCGAGTACAGTGAAATTTCAGAAGAAGTTCAGCAAAAGAGAGACCCTGATGGAAAACTCATGTTTCGAGAAGGCAACATCGCCAACCATTTCTTTACTGTAGACTTCTTGGAGAAAATTGTCAAGTAAGTACACTGTGTGTTGATTAGAGTCCTTGAATTAACAAGTTTTCCAAAGGTTCCACAACAGCCAAATGTGTTGCCCATCTATTAAGCAAATGCTTTCAGAACTTCTAAATTACAGTGTATATCCTCATTTTAAGAACCCAATTAATGTGACCACTGTTTTCAAATACAAGCACAATTTCATGGGCTAACTTATAGGTTTTTGTATGTACACATATTTATTAAGTTGTTTATTACTTACATGAACAGTTACTGTTTAACATACTTGTAATTACAACAGTTTTGATCATGGCAGCCAATTTATTATCTTTCCTGGGAACTGAAGTATAATTTACATGTTTGCATGAAATGTATCACCAAACTTTCCAGGATTAATACAGAGTGCATCAAAGGTGTAATAATATATACATATCAAGATTCAAACAAGCTGAACTTGATGTGTTCTATTTGCAGAATTTTATTTAACAGATGTACAGCATACAATGTATGTGTGGATATAGCCATAATTTGATTGTATAATTCCTGTTCTTAACCCTTAGAGAACTTGAGCCATCACTTAAATACCACATAGCGAAAAAGAAGATACCTTATGTTGACAAGAGTGGAAATCGGTATGTAGCGGAAAGTGATTTTCTACCCTGTCAATAATCGGTTTACATGCCACTGGTTAAACAATCAACAAATGTTGCATGCAGTGCTTTTGATAAACCCTGGCACTTGCTAGAGCTCTGGAAAGTACAGCTGTATTTTGTTGTGCATCACCATCTGTATTGTTAACAGTTTCAACAATTGGCCCTCTAGACAAAGGCTGCTAAGAACCTTTTGTATTGTTCTTGATTGTTGCGGCATGGCACCTGCTTACTTCAAATCTTATTAAAAACTCTGTGCCTGTATGTGTGTGCAAATCAGGAAGCATTTTGCCACAATTAAATTCAGTAAATATTGCAGTGGCCATTAGACAGGCACCTTTAATAAATTAAATTAGGTGTCATTTTACATGGTTCTGTACATGTATAATTGTGTTATACACTTTATTTCAACTCAAATTATCATTTGGAGTAGCTCTATCGAGCTAATATCTTTGAGAAAGAAAAATTCATCGATCAATTAATAAAAGTATCACAATACATAATTAGAGTGCTAAAATACTAAAAGTTCATTTTCTTGATGGTTATCTGGAACTCTTTTAGTGATGTTATTCTCATACTGTCTGGGAGCTTTTGCCGCTTGGTGTCAGACACACTCAAGTCCATAACTTGTTGTTCTAGAGACGAAACTTCAAGTATCAATTTATAACTTCTACAGTGTACCTGTACCCCTGTGTGTTATTTAGTGTGGACATGCTGCTTATGATGGGTCATTTCTGTCAACTAAAGGTTTTTTTTAGTGTATGTGGCAGGACTTGAAAAAACTTGAATTCCATCTTGCCTTTAGGCCTTTGAACAAGCAGTTCTCAAATTTTACTTGCCCTGGGCTTGTCTTTGTGTACTTTTTTTCATTAAGCTGGCAGATGAGTTGCCTGGGCTCTTACCGATTGGGCAAGTTAGAATGAAAAGTTACCTGCCCGGTAAAAAATCTTCTTGTCCCGGACAACTGGGCACTTTTTTTGAGTGCTGTATGGATTTGAACAAGGTTTTAAGCAAGATGATGGGGAAAAAAAACTGAAGATGTTGGTTAGTAGAGGTTGTCAGTAAAGCCTAAAGTACGATACGTGCAAAAGACAATTTCATTTTCATATTTTTATTTTCTTCAATGTTTATGGTGTTATTCAGCTTTTAATTAGTAGTTAACCACAAACAAGTGGCAGATATGCAAGAAGGACGTGAAGTGGTCAAGTTATGATCACTCCCCACCCCCCTAACTCCCCCATTTCTCTTTTGCTTTCACTGCTTGCACAATTTATGATGGTTCAACTAATTATTTCTAGCTAAATGTACACATGCTAAAAGGCAACAAAATTAAAAAGCTATAGATTTAGTTATTTATAAATGCTCTGAAAACAGTTCATTAATTTTTACATGTTCTCATAATTGTTGGTTTTGATTTACTATTGCAGGCAAGTTCCAACAGAACCGAATGGGATAAAGTTGGAGAAGTTTGTCTTTGATGTGTTTGAGTTTACAGAGTGAGTTTAAATCAATGTAATTTTGACTTGCACATGTAAACAGAAATCAGTATGAACTTGTTCCTCTTATCATCTTGCCGATCTTGCAATCTCAATATTCTTGCTTTAGGAAATTTGCTGTCCTGGAAGTTGCACGAGAGGAAGAATTTTCTCCTCTCAAAAATGGCAAAGGTTCGCCAACTGACAGTCCAGAAACAGCACAAAGGGATCTGTTAAATTTACATTACAACTACATTGTCAAAGCTGGTGGTAAATTTGAGGACAATGCAGAGTAAGTTATTTCCTTTAATTTTCTCTCTTAAATTATATTATCACCAGTTGAAATTAAATTAATAAGCCTTATTGGGAATGTAATGAATATCAAACAATATAATTATATCTAAAATAGTGGGAAAAAGGAGAATGATTCCCAAAACTAAAGGGAGAGGACAAATGGTACAGGAGTACCCACACGAGGTGCCTCCCAGAATGTTGCTTATAGGTTTGACAGTTAAGTGTACATGCACTCTGCTCCATGTGTTTACTTCTTTCTATTTTAGTTATTATCACTCTCTGATTGTCTAGAATATATATGCTCTTTATTTTCATACTATTATGAATCATTTTAATTTCAATTGTTGTTTTCGAAAGCCAGCAAATTTAAAACAAGGATAGCCTAAGTTCCTTATAATAAACAATTTACAGGTAGTTACCTAGCTGGCTTGAGCCATACAGGCCATCTGTTGATTTTGTACGGGCCTCGCTGTGCTCAGTCCACACTGCAGTATCCTCAGGCCAGTACTCCCCAGCACAGTCCCCATGCTTAGTTAGTACGAGGTTTTATAATAAAATTAATTTTCAAACCAGTATCATTGAGATATTTGCACATAATGTCTACAGGCATATGATGCTAGATGATTTATTATAGTATTTTAAAAACAATATCATTGACAGAGATAGTTGGCATGCACTCATCTGCAAGTGGGCATAATATTATGATGCTAGGTAATATGATGCAATTATTGCATGCTGTATAAAAAAGTAAAAATATATTTTTGTCTTTTTTGTGGGCAAATTACTGATTCCCTTTGATTGTTTTGTTTCTGTTTCAGACCCAGTTCTGTAGTATGTGAAATATCTCCACTTCTCTCATATGCTGGAGAGGTAATCTAACTTATTTTTTTTTTATTTTATACAAGAAAAATGTAATATTAACAGCATTTACATACTTGCATCAGGATGCATATGCTTGTTCGCTGCTTGTCCACTGACACTCACTCTAGGTCCTGTACCATGAAGATGCACATGTAGATGCCTGATTACATCAACATGCCTAAGAACACAAATATACAATGCCTCCGTTCAGGGTTAACACTCTCACTCCATGTGCCATTTTGTGCCAATTTGGTTTGAATTTGAACACAAAAAGGTCTTTGAAAACCACTCGTCAAGAGCTGTAAAATTAAGATGTGATAGCCCTGGGGGTATACCCCAAGTATAGAAGGAGTAAGATATTTTTTTACTTTATTTCTATTGCTTTTGAGTGCAAACTGTGACTTCTTCTATGGCTGCGTGGGTCTGTATGTTAAACTAAGCATGCCCAATCTGAAATCTTACCTACACAAATATGGGTTGCATAATCCATTTAAAGTGTTGGCAGAATTATAGATAATTTTGTTGCACTTTTTTCAGTTTATATTATAATTATTATTTACATTGTTATGGCCCTACTTTTGCTTGTAATTTGTTTCCATGTGTGTTTCTCAGTGTCTTGTTTAGGTCTGTGCACATTCATTTTTCTAGGAGTTCTTCAGCTCTTAGGTCAGTTGCATGTACTGATGAATAAATGCTTGATATATTGCTTCAGGGATTAGAAGATGTTGTCAAAGACAGACAGTTTTCAGCAACAAAGAGTGTACATCTGACAGCCGATGGCAAGGAAGAGAGTGATGGTGAACTACCTCGAAAGAAGAGCAAGGAAAGCTAACGTGATAGTGTGTACTTGTTCATTAAACTGATCAGAATATTTTAAGAATTTTAATGTTAAATTTATGTAGCTTTTTGAAAAGGGGTGCTAGAGTTTTCATTGGTTGGTATTATGGGAGACTTGTCAGTCAAAACTATCAGAGGTGTAGAAGGCTTGAGGAATTTTTTATCAAATCTATACGGCACTTAATGCAAATGGTAATTTATGTCCTTCAAGTTGAGGGAAATCTTGATACTAATGATATAATTTTACTAAAGGAGAAAATCATCAAAAATTATAAAAATAATAATAATAATAACAAGGCTGGGAAAGAGTGGGGAAGCATAGCAAACAATAAACACCACCCATGACCTGTTCTTCAGGAGGGCTTGGACAGTCCTCTCCCTTATTATTGTCCTTTAACATATAACTGAAAGGGAACAGAAGGCCAGGTCTCTAAGCTTCTCATTGAGTCTAGTTAGTGGAAACAGTTTACAATAGTTGGTTTATAAACTGTTACCTAGTAAAAGTTGAATACATGTTTTGGAGCACAATTTCAGATCTTAATGTCATCAGTAAATTTATTTTGCTGATAGTTTACAAAATGCACCATCAGTTTACTTGTTATCTGTATTTTGCCTAAGAGTTTAATTTGGAAACAAGTAATAGTTTGAACAGAGATTATGACAAAACACCAAGTTGACAAAAATGATGATAAAGTACCATTGTTTTACAAATGTTGGGTTTAAGAAGATGCCTGGACTCTAACATTTAATTAAGAAAATATGGTCGTCACAGCCCAGGGCATCACTTTTTGCAATTGAAGGTGAAGTTCCCCTTCCTTCATGTATGTTAGGGTACAGAACATGTGAAGGTAGACCTTTACTTTACTTCTTCATATCCCTCAACTAGGATTTACAAAAATATCATAATAATAGGTATATTCATCTAAAAAAAAAAAAAAAAGAGAGAGAGATTTAGATGCATACAAAGATTTAGATGCATATGAAGATTTACATGCATACGAAGATCTAGATGCATACGAAATATTTCTGGAAAAAAGTCAACATTACTTTGAAATCAAAAGGGATTGATCTGGTAGGTGTTATTGATTATTCAATTTAGATACAATGTATCATCAGTTGTTTTTATTTCGATTATTTTTATTTTACTGATATTTTTTAATTGTTGTGTTGGGTTGAAATTGTACAGTGAAATGTTGAAGAATATTGTATTATCACAGATTTTCTTATAGCTAGGTTTATTACTAAATTATTTGCACAGAAATATTCCACTGGAACCCTGGAGCAGTTCATAAATTGTCTAATTCTTCTCGCCCAGATTGTACAACTGCTCCGAGGTTACTGATGATGTCTACTGATAGACAAACTGAATATTTCTGGATTAACTTAATTAGTAATACAAATCCATATCACACACAATACCATAAGCATCTAAATATCTACAAGTACGCAAAAAGACATACATGTATGCACATTAGAACTTTTACGTCAAGTACCAATAGTTAGATTTGAATTTTGCCAATGCGATCATGGCATGGAATAAATTGCTAGTTTGGGAATCTGTTCTCAAGTTACTTCTGTAAACATTTCTCCGAACAGAACATTCTTAGCACATTTTTTGAGTGACCATAGAATTCATGAGGGCCCTTCATTTATCAAGAGTATAAAGGGTTTTCATTGTGAAATTGCGGATCTTGCACTTTATATGACGAGCCTCTATTCTATAGTCACCAAAAACAATATTATTATTAATCAAAACTATGACGAAATTCTCGAACGTGATTGGCTATCAGCAGCCCGATTTGAGCATAAATTGGACAGTGTACGCGTCATGGTTGTAAATGGACAGTACGCGTCATTTTGCGCGCGCTGTTGCGGTGCACTTTGTTGAGTAAACTGTTGTGTTTTTCAGCATTCATAACGACGTTTAATCATTCAGCGATAACTCGATGGTTTGTTCGTTTCTCGAATTTTGTCATAGTTTTGATAAATTGGTAACAGGACATCGTGTCGTCCGATTCAGTCTGTAATCATACTCGTGATTAACAAATCGGACTCCCGCTTGGCGATCGTCCGATTTTGTTAATCGCTCGTATGATTACAGACCGAATTGGACTCCGCTCAGTCCTATTACCATTATAAACTGTTCGTGGTTCAAGTGTCCTTACTGTGGCCTAACAAACTTGTTCGTCGAGCTCTCCAGTGATCAGCTTTTCAGACGGGGGTTTTCGGAGCTCATCCTCTCTTAACAGGAGTTAGTTTCTGCCTTTCTGCGAATTCCTTTTCCAAAACTCTTAACAAAAGAAAATATTTGTCGTCAAGAAATTTAAAGATATTTTTATTTCCTTTTCGTTTCCTTTCATTCTTTAATACGGAGAACTGATGCATTAGTTTACCAGCAAATCAAAGCAGGACTTCCAGTTTAAAGTGCCACTATGATCGAATTCTCCATACCCATTTTTTTACATTTTCGCACACAATAGGTCTTTCCTAGATTGTTTGCCAAATTTCAATCTATTACGAACATTAGAACTCATGTCGTTTGGACCTTTATTTCCGAGAATTTACGGCCGCCATTAATTTTCCTTGTTCCAAGTCTTGGTTGAGAATTTGAGAAAATGACGTCATTTTCTCAAAAATACCACACGGGTTGAAATTATAATAACAATTAGCACAGCAATTCGCATAAAGAATAACGAAAACTTCGGCTCATATATTCGTGCAATTTTTTTACATTAATTGTTATCATAATTTCAATTTCCGTGCGGTATTTTTGAGAAAATGACGTCATTTTCTCAAATTTTCAACCAAGACTTGGAACAAGGAAAATTCGTGGCGGCTGTAAATTCTCGGAAATTAAGGTCCAAAAACCACGAGTTTTAATGTTTGTTGAAAATTGAGATTTGGCAAGATATCTAGCAAAGACCTAATGTGTACGAAAATGTAAAGAAATGGATATCGAGAATTTCATCATAGTGGCACTTTAAGACAGCCATCACAATTAATACTTTAGTTACCTGGCTTGTTCAGCCCGCATGTATTGGGCTCAGTTTTGCTCACCTTTGAGTCACACACGCGAGCGGCGAAGAGCAAAGCGATCCGGCGGGAAGGAGTCTGGTGAAGAGGCGCCAAGAAAATCACTTTCTCGTCTCGCGGCTACGCCGCGCGCGCTTGTGCTCCAACGTGAGCCTGTTCGCAGGCTAAGTTTTTACTAAACAGTAGTTTTCTAAAGGTCGGGATTTAGACTGTAGAAAACGTTAGCCTGCATCTCGTCTTCCAAAATTCATAATGCCGAGGTGCGAGATGACTGACAGTTCATCTCCTGCCCACAACACAGGTCACCCAAGCGTAATGAAAGAGTTTGTATGAAGGTCAGGAGTTGACATTAAATTCGTTCAATGTTCAAGAGTCTTTATTCGGTTAATTACCTATACATTGAACGAATTTAATGTCAACTCCTGATCTCCATACAAACTCATATTTTAGTCACAGTCCTCCATACAAACTCTTATACTACCCTTGAGTGATCTGTGCCCACACCATTATCCCCGTGCGTAATGCCCGTGGGTAATGCTGTGGGCGGGAGATGATTGACATATCAATTCCCGGCCTTACCAGCATTACCCCAGGCGTAATTTTTTGCATAGGTGCTCTTCCCCTCGCGCGCGACTCGCACTTCGCGCTCGCCTTGCTTTCGCCTCTGTTCGCTTAAAATACGCAAAAAAAATTACGCCTGTTCTGCGGGCTACTCCGGGCGTTATGCCCGAGAGAATGCTGTGGGCAGCAGATGATTGACATTTTAGGCTAGAGTTTTCTCAAAGATGAAGTTATTTCTACTAGCTTTTTAGCCAATCAGAGCGCGCACAGAACACAAAATGCCAGATGACTAATCGTCGCACGTCCCATCATGGACATGGATGTCTTTGGACGTGGGTATCCACGTGGGTTAGGAGCCTGGTACGAGCCTGTCGTTCCCAGTGTCGTCGCTGCTTCATGGTGTGATCAAGCGAACACCGCGGTAAAACGCACTGCGCATGAGTACAAATTTGAGCTTCCGGTAAATTACGCATTTCCGGGTACGTATTAAAATCCAATGTAAACAAGATAAAATCTCGTACCGCGAAGTTTGAAAACAAAAAGTAAGAGTTAGCAAAAGAAAGTGGGGGAAAGGTTTGTCTCGTTGAAAAGTTTATTTTTCATTTAAGTTTCAAGCGCTTGCACCCAGGGGTTTGGTGTTTGCACCAACAACAAAATATGAGAGAATTTCGGGCGCGTTCGTGCTCGACAAGAGCATTTTTTTTTTTACGTAGTACTCCTTGTTGCGTTGGTTTGGTTGTGAGGTTCCTTCGCAGAAAAATGTGGGAAAGCCAACAAAAGCAGCCGTAAATGTGCCGGCAAAAAATATTTTCTGTATGAAGATTTAACCAGAGCTGCCGAACTCAAGTGGGCTCAACAGTTTGCCATGTTCACTGGGTCGAAATACGGACGAGCAACAACAGATGTTCGGTTTCTAGAGAAAACCATTCGCGAGGCGTCAGGAAACAGCGCATTCCTGCGAAACTTTTTGCAGTCCTGGATGCCATAGGAGCAACATGTCATGGGTACAAGCCAGGTGCAAGGTGGTGCTACAAATGCTGTACCAGAGTGGACGAAGAAACAAGGTTTACCTCGCATCCTGACTAGAAGCCGCCGGTGTTACGAACTACTGGCAGGTCAGTTAATTAGACATCGGTTAATTATAATTGACACGCAGGTTCGCACTGCCTTGGATTGCTGCAAGGATTTTCGGAATCTTCTTACCAGCAAATTAAATGAAATTAAGGAAAAGGAAAGCATACTCTTAGATTTTTGTTGCAACAATAAACAAGTTGTTTGTATCAAATTTTGTAAAATTTGGGGCAAAATAGACATGATACCAAAAAAATTCATTATAAATTTAATTATATTTCGTGTTAAATGATCCAAGTCTTACGCATGTATGGTTCTCCACTAAGATGGAAATAAACAGACCTCAGATGACAAACTCCAAAAGGTACCTATAAAATTATCTCGCACTACTGATGTTGTAGTGTTATTTGCATTAATGTACCTGACATTTTTATTTTACTCTTCTTGACTACAGTACAGTACTGTCAATTGCTTCACTAAAATTAATTGTTGGGGTGCAGGTAGCAAAAAGCCACCTCAGGCAGTTCAGTCTAAAATTGGTATATTGTGGAAAGAAAAAGGTAGCACAGAAGCTGGGAAATATTATTTTGAAAAATTAATTGCCAAACAAATTTAAAGAAAAATAATAATTTTAAAGACAGCAAAACAAGAACTTTATGCCACTTGACAAACTTATTTTTCCTAAGACCAAACCCATAAAATTGCACCAATAATATCTAAAATTAATGTCAGTTTCACATATACTTATTGAAATTCAGTAGTACTGCAATGTTGTCTCCACACCGAGGATTCAGTTAGAGGGGTGCCCAGGAACCCTATGAGCACCCACTTCATGAAAAATTTCACTAAAAATTTACCCACTCCATTTTTCATTAGTGGGGGGATATGCTTTTTGGATATCCATTTTCAGTATCTGGATACAAACAAACTCATCACTAATATGTTTATTTCTTATTTTTCTTTTAATTTTTTATTTAGATCTTGCAATTTACCAATTTTAGGACTACACAAGAACTTAAAGCAGCAACACAGCAGTAGTGAAGGCCTCCAAAAAGTTCAGAACCATTTCCAATTGCTGTTCTAAAGACTTAAATTTCTAGAAGAGACTTGTGGAATAGACCTGTGGTACCCAAAAAGCCAGCAAACATCCATGGCAGAAATACAAACATCATTTGGGGTGGTAAAAATAAATTGCTATTGTGAATTTACAATGGATAAAACAGTTTGTAACAGGATGACAACAGAAATCCATAACTTAACTCAACTATCAGGTTAGTATCACTCACCTGAAATGTAAAGATACAAGACATACAAGATACAAGTATTTTGAAGGATAATTGTTTGACATCATGATAATCCATGGCACACTATAATAACACCATCTGACCAAAACTCATTCAAACAGATTATCCTTATTTACATGTATTGCACATGGTCAATGACAATATCATAAATTTTATCATTCAGTTGAAGTCATAAGCACTAATGACAAGGATTTAGAGGACTTCTCAATTATTATGGCAATGATTTGGAAGAGTTATCTGAGGAGTCTCTTGGCCAAGAAAAAAATGCTGCATCAGAGTTGCCACAAACTATTCAAGTCTCATCCTTTCAATAATTTGGAAAACTGATAATTATTTTTGTTTGAATATTGACTAGTGACTTAGGTAACAATCAAAATAACATGTTGTTTAGGTGACCGGTAAGGGTAACAGACACCATTTCAAGATTATATTTCTGATACAGGTATTGCATTTGTGTAATCCAATAAGTAAGAGGATGTGTTAAGACCAACACACTACAGTGATTGACACAAGCAGAGAATTAAATATTTAAATTTAATAAATAAAATTATTTCAATAATTTATTTAAATTAGTAAAATAGATATTTACCTTTTCTATTAATTTCAGAAAATTCATTTGACCAGCTGATCGGAAAATTTTAAATATCATTGCAACATCATTATGGAAGCAGTGATGCTGTACCACTGTATGCTCCTGGACAGATGAAAGAGTTTGCTGACAAAACTGCACCTGGTCTTTTCAATGTCATTTTGCAGTCTATTCTCTGGGAAGATCCAAGATTGAGCGAAGAACACCGTGTATTAGAGGAAAAAAGAACTCTTGTTTTGTTGTGCACAATAGCATATTTCACGTACTTTGCCCTGTTTTATTCTTATTTGTATTTAAAATACAGGTCTCCTTGGAAGACCATAAGGCCACTCAGTTTAAAAAGTCTGTTTAATTAATTATTGCATGTTTCTTAACTAGAACAGCAGACACAGCTTTACCCCAATATAAATGTCAGTTCTATTATATAATGAAGTAAAATTACTAGATGTTTTACCTTTCTTCACATTTAACCCCTTGAAAGATAAGGACATAAAAGTAGTTCCAGTGAACTAACTTGCAGCAATGCCATTCTTTTTATAGATCTCAGAAAACAAATACACTTCAAAGAGAAGAGGGATTATTTATCCAGCAACTGAGATGTTATCAATTCTGGAAGAATTTGAGGTTTCAGCTCAAGCCGAAGGGATGTGGATGGTCAAAAAAGCAGGCTCCTCAGGGAGCAGCCAATGTTTGTAAACTTTCAGATTTCAAATGTACTTCAAGTGAGTTTAAAGTAAGGTAGTTTAAAATCCGAAAGCTATAACTTTAAAATACTGTGAATTAAAAACTTGTCCGGTTAGTTGAACAGTTTTTTTGTGTACATATGGATAGGCTAGCAAAACAGTGGCGCATAAAGGAAACATGTTATTGTAACATAGAAAATCACATTAGTCACTGAAATGATTTTAAATTTTAATAAATTTATTGTTTCAAATGAGTGAGTTACTACACAGTTCTGTAATGGTGTTCTGCCTCTTATTACTGGCAATGTACAACTTGAAGACTCCTTTGACCTATCCATCCTGAATGAAAATCCAATGGTACCTCAAAGTTCTCTGGCATTTTATTTAGAATGGCTCACCAAAGAAGGCAATCTTGCTGCTGTTGTAATCATGAAATTCTGAAAGTAAAATTGAAATTTATTTCGAAACCGAAAATTTGTATTTTCATGCAGGTGCTTGACTATTACATGTAACTTGAGTTTTAAGTGAGCTTCTCATGATCAGCTCAACAAGTTGAAATCGTGAGATCACTTCCATTATGAAATTCGTAGTATTATAGGCTAAATAAAATCGATAAACAACGAATAGACTTACGAACTTTCTCTGTCACCATGAAAAAAATTTTCAACGGATATAATCTTGTAGCAGTCCAAGCAACAAATTGAAAAAAAAAAAACAGGCATAAATAAGAAAAAGAACCCTAACTTTAGATATTTTAAAATTATTTGATCCCCCTTTTTAACCATTATTGTACACTATTTTTAGTATTATGACGATTGCATTGTAAATTTCTGTTTTCCTTATCCAGACTTAGTAGTAGTAGGTCCACATCAGCTGTACAGTTGCATACTTTTAAAACCTACTTATCAAATAAATGTACGTATGTACAACACGAACTGACAAAAGGCTTACTAATCAGTAATGACGGCCACTGCGGAGCATTTCTTAAAGGGTCCAACGAACATTTCCAGGACCAGCAATTGCAACAAGTTATTGTCTACATACCTTTTTTGTATTTGTGGTCCTTTCTTCTTTCATCTGTAGCTGCTGATTCACAACAACAAGCTTAAACACCGCGAGGCGAACAGCAAAATTAATCTGAACCACCGAACAACACGGGCAAACCGGTACGACAGGGTTGTATAGTGATATGTGTATCCCCGTGATATGTGTATCCCCGCACACATATCACTAGTGATATGTGTTTCCCCTCCAAAATGGCAACCAGTGATATGTGTATCCCCCACCCCCCCTCCCCTCTACTTTAAAAAGCAATATCCTCCTTGAAAGCGCTCTCGTCGTCCGGTCGCTTACTGGACGAACGACTAACCCAAACAGGCTTAAAACACAAATCTCAATTTTTGTAGTTGAAAAAGTTTACGTATCTGCTGCTGGAATTGTGTTCTTGATCCTAACTGGTTTTCTGCGAGCAGGATATAATGAATTTAAAGTTGAACACCAAATGGATCTAGATATATTTCAATTTGAGTTTCACGGCACCGGATTTCTAGGACGATATTAATTGCGCGGTTCGACGCGGTGCATTCTCACCCCTCGAGTAACGCATATTCGCCACTGTTCATCGCTATGGGGCGCCGTTTGTAAATTTATTATTTAGACCGAATTTATGCCATTTTCCCCTTATTTATAAATAATTGGAAACGCCACAAAATTTGTTTATAAATAAGACACAAGAACTTGTCCGTTGATATGTAAATAATTATTTTAGGTACGTTCTGATTTATAAATAATCTTTTACCATAGAGTTATTATATATAAATAATAAACTAAACAACTTCAATTATTTATAAATCAGGTCATCTCTAAAATAGTTATTTACATATCATAAAGTTTGTAAATGCCATTATTTATAAATAAATTACTTCACCGGGAGTGTAAATTCATTATTTAGAAATAATAAATTTCACCTCGCCGAGTGTAAATTTATTATTTATAAATAATGAATTCACTAAGTGTGTAAATTCATTATTTAGAAATAATGGATTTCTCCTCGCCAAGTGTTAATTTATTATTTATAAATAATGAACTTCATTGAGTGTGTAAATTCATTATTTAGAAATAATGAAGTTTCATTTCGCCGACTGTAAATTTATTATTTAGAAATAATGAATTTAACCATGTGTGTAAATTCATTATTTAGAAATTAATTATTTAGAAATAATGAAGTTTCATCTCGCCGAGTGTAAATTTGTTACTTAGAAATAATGAACTTCACTGAGTATGTAAATTCATTATTTAGAAATAATGAAAGTATGAATGGCTGACCCAGCGTCTCTTGCCCGATCGATTTCGGAGGCTGTTCCTCGCGCTATAAGTGAGACAGTTAATGCTACCCTTGCTCAAGTAGGTAACGGCGGCGGTATGTAGCCTGAAATTCAGCACTGGCGGATCTGGGGGAGGGGCCCGGGGAGCCCGTTCTCCCCCCCCCCAACCCCCCGCCCCAACTCTCTATTATGGAGTTCTTATTCACTCAGCAATTCGGCAGCTCACACTGCAACAGGAACAACTACTCAAAGGCCGAGGTAACAGGTAAATTTTAAGAAATGAAACTGCTGCATGAAGAAAATAAAAATCGCTTGGCGTGTTAAGTGAAAGGTCTGATTTCTATTGAAATTCAATAATGGTTTAAACGTAAATGAATTTAGCTTTCCACGTGTACGATCTTTAGACTTGCCTGGAATAGACATGCCCAGCCGTGACTTCATCAAGCCAAACAAAGTGTGTCACACAGCTATCCGTCCAAAGGTCACAAAGGTCACAAAGGTCACAAAGAATTTAACCTGCGAGCGGGCTCACGTTTGAATCAAACACGCGAGTGACGAAGAGGAATAGCGATCGGCGGGAAAGAGGCGCCAAGAAAGTGACTTTCTCCTCTCGCGGCTTCGCCCGTGGATTTCTCGCTCTCAGCTACGCCGAGCGCGTTTGTGCTCCAACGTGAGCCTGTTCACAGGCTACAAAGAATTATCGAAACATCTAAAGGCATTATTCGATTTCCCGATTTTAAAAGTTCTGCATTTTCTTCATGCAGCAATTTCTTGGCTTAAAATTTACCTGTTACCTCGGCCTTTGAGTAGTTGTTGTCGTTGTCGTTGTCGTTGTCGTTGTTCCTGTTGCAGTGTGAGCTGCCGAATTGTTGAGTGAATAAGAACTACATAATAGATATTTGAAGAGTGATTCTCGCTTAAACTCAATTAACCAAAATAGGGGGGGGGAGCCTCCCCTAGATCCGCCACTGCTGAATTTCAGGCTGCATACGTACCTGAGCAAGGGCAGCATTAACTGTCTCACTTATAGCGCGAGAAAAAGCCTCCGAAATCGATCGGGCAAGAGACGCTGGGTCAGTCATTCATACTTTTATTATTTCTAAATAATGAATTTACATACTCAGTGAAGTTCATTATTTCTAATTATTATATGGCTGCGTCTCACAAACACTAGGAACTACCGAATTCACGAATATTATTGGCTGAAATCGATATTGACCGCGGTCTAGATTTTCCCATCTAGACCGGCATCTAACTAGACCGGTTTCATTTTGCGTTGACAAAGTAGCAAACTAAAATACAAAAATGTTCACCATTTTCTTTTATTTTCTTCTCAATCATTTATGGCACTGCCAAAAAGCCTGATGACAAAACAAACAAGTAAGGAGAACGAGCAAATTTCGGCAGGTTTAAGTTAAGCTCATCGCCGTTCGCAAGCAAACTGTCGGCAAACCAGTTACATTAAACGAATTAAAGTTTTCTTCTTTGCCATATAATAAACATCTTATTAACCGAGCTAAGTCGGTCTGTATGGGAGAATCTTGACCTCGGTCGTGTGTACAGACCTCACTGCGTTCGGTCTGTACTCACGACCTCGGTCAAGATTCTCCCATACAGACCTCCAGCTCGGTTAATAAGAGCTAAGTAATAAATTTACATTCGGCGAGATGAAACTTCATTATTTCTAAATAATTAATTTCTAAATAATGAATTTACACACACGGTTAAATTCATTATTTCTAAATAATAAATTTACATTCGGCGAGATGAAACTTCATTATTTCTAAATAATGAATTTCTAAATAATGAATTTACACACACGGTTAAATTCATTATTTCTAAATAATAAATTTACAGTCGGCGAAATGAAACTTCATTATTTCTAAATAATGAATTTACACACTCAATGAAGTTCATTATTTATAAACAATAAATTTACACTCGGCGAGGAGAAATTCATCATTTCTAAATAATGAATTTACACACTCAGTGAAGTTCATTATTTATAAATAATAAATTTACACACTCAGTGAAGTTCATTATTTATAAATAATAAATTTACACTCGGTGTGGTGAAATTTATTATTTCTAAATAATGAGTTTACACCCCCGGCGAAGTAATTTATTTATAAATAATGGCATTTACAAACTTTATGATATGTAAATAACTATTTTAGAGATGACCTGATTTATAAATAATTGAAGTTGTTTAGTTTATTATTTATATATAATAACTCTATGGTAAAAGATTATTTATAAATCAGAACGTACCTAAAATAATTATTTACATATCAACGGACAAGTTCTTGTGTCTTATTTATAAACAAATTTTGTGGCACTTCCAATTATTTATAAATAAGGGGAAAATGGCATAAATTCGGTCTAAATAATAAATTTACAAACGGCGCCCCATACATCGCCTTGTTTGCATCTGAATTATTCGTGGAGTGAAGCACATATCACGGCTTCGACCCGATCGCCATAAAATGATTAGTGGCACTCGTGTATCCCCTGCACCCGCTTATCAGTTCGACTTTTTGTAAGATATGTTAAGTCTCAAGCTGTATTAACATTGCTATACTGCGACTATTGCTAGCACGTTTCATAATATTCGACGTTTATTCTTCGGCAGTTAGCCTAGATTACGGCTGTCTTCAGGGGATACACATATCACTGCGCCATATAATAATTAGTGATATGTGTATCCCCTGCATGCGGTCGGCGACGGTGTACAACCGAGGTCAGTGAAACTCCAGAAATCCCAAGCTATGAATAAATGCCGGGTGTGAATATTTCTAGCAAGCCAGTTTTGACAATGCAAATGTTATGGGCATTTTTCTTCTTGGGTAGAAAGCCAATATAACAGCTGTGTCCATGGGGATACACATATCACCAGTTCATGAAATAATCAGTGATATGTGTATCCCTTATTATCCCGTGCACGCCTGCACGCGTTTTTAGTGGAATTATCGAGTTTCAAACTTCAGTGAACCCAAGCCGTGTAAAAACGTCGGGTGCTAATATTGCCTGCAGTTTTGACAAGGTTGATGCGCTATATTATAACAGTTGTGTTTCTGGGGATACACATATCACTGCGCCATGAAATAATTAGTGATATGTGTATCCCCTGCACGCGATTTCAGTTTAGATATTTAGACATTCGAGTTGCAAACTCCGCAAATCTCAACCTGGGTATAAACGTCGTAGCGAGTAAGCAGCCAGCACGTTTCGGTAATAATTGGCCATTTTCTTCGATCAGGTAGATAGCCAATCTAACGGCTGTGTTTAGGGGATACACACTGAGATCACTGCGCCATGAAATAATTAGTGATATGCGTATCCGCTGTTCGAAGTTTTAGTCAGATATACAATCGAGTCGGTTAGAACTCAACCAAACTCAAGAAATCCTAATCTGCTCCGTTGGGCGCGAAATTCATTTCTGGTTTCTTCTACTCTTTGCAGCGCTCGTCGGAACCTCGCAACCGAGTCGCCATTTTGTTCGTTGAATGCCCAGGCGTCTATCAGTGTTTTGTGTATCCCCACAGGGGATACACATATCACAGTGATATGTGTGCGGGGATACACATATCACGGGGATACACATATCACTGTGACAACGGAAATGCTGAACTTGACGCATGCGCATACGTTTTGCCGCGGTGTTGATCAATCGTGTGATTGCAAATTACCTCACCGGTTGTTTGAATCCAAGTTTCTTCAGGTTTCTTTTCGTTACTTTTTGGTTAAAATGGATGTCGAAAAGTTAAGAAGAGACCTCAAAGAAAGCAATCAAGACCATTTGCTGCAGCACTGGGACTCACTAGATGAAGAAGAACAAGCAAAGTTCTTCAAAGATCTCAGAAACATCGACTATGCCAAAATCAACCGGTCGTTTGACAAGACGATGAACGAAGCTAAATCAAGTGAAAAGAAAGACGAAAACCTACAGCCGGTTCCTCCGGAGAAAGTGGGCAGCGTCATCGGAGCAGAAAACCAAAAGAAAGTCGACAGTTGGAGAGACAGAGGTCTGCAAGTGATCAGCGAAGGCAAAGTCGCCGTGTTGCTTCTTGCTGGTGGACAAGGCACCCGGTTAGGAGTTCCTTATCCGAAGGGAATGTACGATGTCGGTTTACCTTCAGGGAAAACCCTTTATCAACTACAGGCTGAGAGGATCTTAAAGTTACAAGAGCTGGCTTACAAACATGCTGGAAATAAGTCGACGATTCCCTGGTAAGTTGAGATAAATTGCACAAACTTGCTACACTGTGTACACTCCCGAAGCTGTCTATTTGTCATCTGTTCTAATCCAGCCAGGCAAAAACAATTCAATGAAATGGTTACATTGTTTCAAAACGTTCACCGTTTTCTTAGGTTGACGATAATATGTTGTTTTTATGTGCAAATGAATTTTGTCAACTTAAATGTTTGGAGGAAGTAGATTAAAAGCTTATCAAATAATTTTTTTGATAATAATTATAAAATTATCAAATAATTTTTCTTTTACCGGCATTTTAATACTTAGTTACGTAACAACGAGGCATTTTAGTGTTATTAACCTTGGATCAACGCTCAAATTCACTGATAGACGAAAACTCTTTATTATGGCTGTATCCAGGTCTAATAATGAATGTCTAGGCTAGTGAAAAGTTGCAGTTCTGTTCTGTTTATTTACTATCCTCGTGACGATCAAGTGTTTTCCGTTAACCCACAGGCAGCCAACGCTTCGTCTACGATCTGCGTGACATTTTTTCTGTGATAATTAATCTCCTAACTCAGAGAGGGTCAGAAAATATAAAATATTTTCCCAAATAACTCGTTAACTGGCTCCAGCAACACAGACATCTAAAATGTAACACAAGACAAATAAAATAGAAGATAAGTGGCTTATAAATTTCATACATTCTTGGCTGAAAATATATCATAGCACCTTTTGTCAGTAATCATGTATATTCTATACAGCCTGGGCTGCGTTCAGCGAACTTGTCATATTTCTGAGGTCACAAACACAATTATCTTAGTTGCTACCTACAGTGTATCTTACACTTTTTTTAATAATTTATTCTTATTTATAATGTGGATAGGACCCTGCGCATGCTCTGATTGGTCAAAAACCCATGTTTCATCAGAGTATAAAACATAGAAAAAGCGTGTTTTATTGTTTTTTGCTACATCACCTCTATATCATCATAAAGCAATTGAAGAAGCCTAAGCCGTGTATGACACTGTGATAAAACACTCTGGACGTTTGAGAACACTCGAGAAATGTAGAAAATACCCACCTGCAGCTCGTGTTTTCTACATTTCCTTCATGTTCTCAAATACCTGTCGTGTTTTATCACAGTGTAATATACGGCTTAGGCTTCTTTGTTTATTAATTAAAAAATAATACATGTAATACAAGTAGACTGTGTAGCAGACTTTATAATATATACATGTACATAATTCTGTTTTTGTTTGTGTGGCAAATCCAAAAAATGAAATAAAATTAAAAAAATACAGACCTTATTCTCACATGGCATCCTGCAATACCTTTTGTGTTTGGCTAAAAAAAGTCAGAGGTTTTATACAAAGTGATGATATCACATTAAAAAGCACCAGGTAATCTATTGTATTATCTTGAGAAGACTAATCATTTCTCACTGTCCCTGAGGCTTCATATTGTTATCTTCTTCTATTGTTTCTCTTTTTAAGGTACATTATGACCAGTGAGCACACAATGGATGAAACCAAAAGATTCTTTGAGAAACATAATTACTTTGGGTTACACAGAGATGACGTATTATTTTTTGAGCAGCACACCCTCCCATGTCTAACAATGGAGGGAAAAATTATTCTTGATCAACCAGGTAAAGTTGCTCGAGCGCCTGGAGGAAATGGTGGCTTGTACGAAGCTCTAGGTGATGACAACCTTGTTAACATTAGTACCATGAGGAAACGTGGAATTGAGTATGTTCATGTGTACTGTGTGGACAACATTCTGGTCAAGATGGCAGATCCTGTGTTTATAGGATTCTGTATTGATAAAGCAGCAGAATGTGGAGCTAAGGTTGGTAATTTGTTAATTTTTGAAACATAGATACATGTACAGGGGTGTATACATATATCTACAGCAAATATAATTGGCACATGTATACATTCTACAAGTCATGTACATGATGTACAAGTATATTCCCCAAAAACGAATTAAATATACTTTAGAAATCTCTAACTTTAAGATTTGTTAAAACGAATAATGATCATTCACATACATTTTAGTATTCTACTGTATGTCCATGTAGGGGTTTTCTTTCTTGGACAGAAAATACATGTATGGGTATATAATATTTGTCTGTCGATGTGAAAATTAAATTCAAGAGCTGTTGATTTACAGGAAACCCAGGTTACTCTCTTACTCAGTCATATATAACTACTGTAAAGTAAATAAGTGTTGAAAGACTTTCTGAAAGGTCCCAAAATCTGTTTCTGTGATTATATATATTTGTACCCTCTAGCTAGATTGTACAGCTGTAGCTAGACAGTTTGTATTTAAACAACTTTTAAAGTTGTTAACAAATTGCAAATGTATTGTGAAAAGTACTGGATACAACTGCATGTAACTGTGAATGCAGACTTCAAAAACCTCCATTGTCAGTGGATTTACTACTTACAGAAACAATCATTTCCAAGAAGAACATTGCCCGCATTATACTAGAGTTCCTCTCCAGACTGTAGAATTAATAATCATAAATGGTTCTTTGAGGTTATATTTAAAGCAAAGCTTGAAACAAATTGTCAGACTGATATCAACTTTTTGTTTCAGGTTGTAGAGAAAACCTTGCCAGAGGAGAAAGTTGGAGTTGTGGTTAAATGTGATGGCAAATACCAGGTGAGTTTCAATTGATTTATAGGAAGAAGTTATTTTATCCCAATTCATCACCTTCATCATTCTAAATTTTGCAAAACCAAACCTCAGCTGTAAGTCATCGCATGTATAACATGTTTTGTACATTTTACTTTATAATTCGTTGCACATAAGTATGCCTGCCAACACTTCAGATTTCTAAATTTCCCATTTTTCTAGATGGGCTGTCAATTGCTAATCAGCATGATCCAAAGTGTTGAATTTTGGGTGGTTTGGGATGTTTAAGTATAATGCCTTTTTGTGGTTGAATCTGTGACTTGAAATGTTCATACTGGGGTTTGGCAATAGGCACCTTTACATTTATGTTGGCATCTGCAGTTTCTAGTTGACCTCTTGGCATAATGTGTCATTTGTTTATATCTCTGAAGGACCACTTTGTACATGAAAATTTTCTTAATTTCTTAAATGCACTATTTTTATGACTTTTTAAAATTCATCAGCAAATGTCTGAATTTTTGCTTAGGTATAGAGGTTAATCCTTGGTTTTATTGACCAATCTTTACAATTTTGATGATTACCTGTAATCATGCAAAATGTTTTCACATTATCAATTAAGTTTGGTGATAAATCAAAATGTTTTTCCACCAAATCACTGTACCTATGTGCCAATGAAAAAAATAAATTTTTGTGCAGCTGTTCAGATGGAATCATTAAACAAACATGCATGTAATATTATTCATTCGCATGAAAAACAAGGTTCAATTTAGAAATTCAGTGGTGCAGATAACTGGACAAGATTATCTTTGTCACAGATCAGATAACACCCAGTCCAAACACTGCTCCACTCATGTGCCAAACCAAACTTGATTAAGTTCGACTTTAGAGTGACTTTGGAGCGACGGCTGAATCAGACAGTGTACTTGCGTCGAACTTAATTTGGGAAGCCGGTGGTAACAATTTTCGATGAGAAAATACGCATTCTGAATTCAAGAACTCTGTCCAAATAGAAAAGCTGTGACTAACATTTCGCTGTTATAGCAAATTTAGGGAAGCAAATTCAAACTCAAGGTTCAGTGTTTGTATTTAGACAGGTTTTCTCCTGGTTAATTCGACTTGTTAAAGGGAAATCGCATAACTTGGGCTATTATCACGAAGAAAAAACAAAAAATGAATTTGCGCGAAAGAAACTCGCTTGTACAGTCCCATTTCTCTTAAATCGAAGACATATTTAATTTCGTTGTGCTTATTTTTAGTGATGACTTCGAGCTTCATGCATGACTGGTCATGCCACTCAATTTTGAGCCAATCACGAGTCCCGTTACAGGGCTTGAAATTGCGACTCACTGGTTGCCAATGTGACCAAAAATTGAGCACTGGCGACTAAATTTTAAGAATAGGTCGCCAGCTGGCGACTCGCGTTTTGTCCGATAACTAAAGAAAACCACGACACAACTTAGGAAATCAATCTGATATGGTAGCTAGTATACAACTCACCTTTCCGTCCCCAGTAAAATAATGTCTGAATATTACAAGATAATCGAAAAAAATGTATTTCGTCGATACTACGTTCACGGCGTGCCATATTGTTTCAGCGGCTTCTTCCGAAATTGGGATCGCAGGCGCACTTCAACGCCACGTGCTTTTTATTTGCCGCGAAAATAAATAAAATGGCAGCAGATGGCAGATACCAATCAGTTGAAGGAATATACGTGAGTTTTTACATGCGGGGAATGAAGATTCAAGCATGGCGTTGTTTGTCGGCAGTGAAAGGCGGCGAGGAAAGCAAGTCGAAAATAAAGAACGGCATTTCGAAGAAGTAGCAAAGGGAAAATACGCAAGGACCCGTGTTTGTCTGACAATGAAAACCACGGACTTAAAACGTTTTATGCTTCGCTTCATTTAAAATGACTATGGAGACAACCATCACCTTCGGACCAGAGACATATCACCTGAGAACAACAGTAGCTTTATAACTTTTTTACTCGTGTTGTTTTTAATTGCTCTCGCTCTTCAATTGTGACTTTTCTTGCATGCAAAGTAACGTATAAAATCGTGTTCTTGTGTAAGTTATAATTATATAAAATAAGTTGGTGACCAAAATTTACGATCTGGCGACCAAAATTTTTCCGTTAGTTGCCAGCTGGTTCCCGAACGAAAAAGTTAATTTCGAGCCCTGCGTTATATGAAATATACATTACAGTAATTTATGCATTAGGTTCGACCCATGAGGAGAACGCCGTATGAATCAGCTGCCACTCCAATGTCACGTAGTGCGACAGACCCTGCCAAATTTAAATATAATTAAATAAAATTTAACATAGTTAACGACTAGGAGCTAGTCTGGTCAGTAGCGTTTTTATAGGAGGTTGTTAGTGTCTTGGCCATCTGTGAGTGTTTGGTTAGCGTTTGGTGTGTTCTGTAGCGTTTGATATAGTTCAATTAAATTTTACATAGTTTATGACCAGGAGCGAGTCTGGTCAGTAGCATTTTTGTAGGCGTTTGTTTATAGTGCCTTGGCCATCTGTTAGCGTTTGTTTAGTGTTTGGTGCATTCTGTAGCGTTTACAACAGTCATATGGTCATGAGAGCCCTGGGGCTGACATTGTCCAGCGGTATTTTTGGTTAGTACATGTGTTGTTGTCCCATGTGCTCGCAGTGTGTTCATGGCTCTGTTAGTGTGGTGTTGTGGATTGAATTATAGTTTAGCGGTTCTGGGCATTCTCTCCCTATCCCCCCCCCCCCCCTCTTTTCAGCATTTCTTTTTCTTTTTTTTTTTCCACCAATGCCATCTGGCTTGAGTGTGACGGGTGCCTGTAGGGGGCTTGGCGTGGGGGGCTCGTGGCTTGGTTGCGGGTTGGGCAGGCCAGTCGGGTGTTGTAGCGCCTTGGGGATGTGACTGCAGTTGTAGCTCCCGGGCTTCGTAGGCACCTTCCCTCCACTAGCGACTTGGGCATTAATATTGTTTGCCACGCCAAACCTAACCTGCCGAACCAAACTGATGCAAACGCGGCTCTTCTGCCGTACTTAACTCATCAGTTAGGTTTGGCGCATGAATAGAGCGGTGTTTGGAATGGGCCTAACTCTGTTCCTACAGTAAGTCTGGTAATAAATGCCACACAGTCTTTTTGAGAACTGCCTGATTGTACATATAACTGGGATTCTCAAGATTAGAATAGAGATCATGTGTGAGCAACAGCCAGTCGACCTCCATTAAGAAAGCCTAACTTGATATACAAAAACCATATGTTGATGACAAGAAATATTTCCACTTGGCAAAGGTCTAGTCAAGATGCAAAGAAGTTAATTCATGTGTAAACTTTTCACAGCTGCACATCTAACAAATTGAATTTTTGATTAATATTAAATTCTCAGCCTTGGCTGAATAATATTACATTTCTTGCACTCATTCATAGACTTGTCCAGTACATTCTCAACTTAATTTGTTTCTGATATAATACATGTAATTCTACAATTTTTGACAACTTACCAATACAGTATATTGCTCTTGTATAAATTTCTGAACAAAAAAAAACAATATGTATATGAGGTCAGACTCTGACTGCTCCCTTTATCATAATGAGATTTCTTTAAGCAGGCCTGTTAAATATTTTTTGACTAACATCTAGCTTAAATATTTTCCTTTGGTTGAAGTTAGCCTACACATAATTCAACACACAATCTTCTTCAGTCTGCTATGAATATTCCCATGAAAATGAAACTTGCTGAAACTTGCATGCACAGCACATCACATCATCTGCTGAAGCCGTAACTATTGGACAGGTGTGTTAGAAATCAGAGTCCCATTAACGCACAGGTGTGCATCTTATACGTGCAAAAAAATTAAATGGACACCCAGTTTTTTGGCAGAGTGCATCCTTGGGATGCAGGAAAAAAGTTCTGACATGTTAGGAAACTGGGTCTGGCGGGCCCTAATCAAAAATCTCTGTGATCATCATGGCACATCTTTTGAGCCACCATTTTGTCACTCGTTGGGTCTTGCCCACACAAAACCTTCAACATTGAGGAAACCTGAAAGTGACACAGATCGGGGGGATGATACCCAGATGAAGAAATGCAAATTTCGTTCTGAATGGCTGGAGGAGTTTCAATGGTTAAAATATGATTCGACCGATCGAAAAACAAATGAAGTGCAAAGTTTGTCTTGATGCACATGGCTGTAAACCTAAACCATTGCAAACAATAAAACTAAATTTTAGTAATAGGCAAATTAAAGGACCCCTGGAAAGCAAAAGAACTCCCAGCTCTCTTTATAACTGGGGGTCCCAAGCTAGGACCCTTTAGTTAACTATCAAAACTAGTGGGTACTCTGGAAATTCTCCAGTTGTGCTCCTTGTATGCAATTTAAGGTGTTAAATGTGTACAAACTTAAAGGAATTTCTGTAGAATCATGTACTGCAGATGCTGGCTGGCTGACCCAGATGTTTCCAGTCTACTTCAGACCAGATTGTACTCTATAACCATCAGTGAGAGCTTATTCTGGTTTGGTGGCCAGCCATAGCATTAGAACGAAATTGTATTTCTACATGCTACAGTCCCTTGCAAGGTTTCTGGCCAGCTTTAAAACTGCCGATACCCATTTATACACCTGCAGGTGTTGAAGAAAGGTGCTTTGAGAGCAAAACATCTTGCCTGAACTCACTTCACTCACTCAATCCACTTTGTGCCCTTGGGCACATAATTGAGACTATAAGCTCATCTTACATGGCAATGATCACACCGGCCAGGGTTCAGACCCAGACATTGTGATCCAAACTGCAGTATGTGCCTCAGCTCCCTAAGTAAACAAGATGGTGACTACATTTATGCAGTGAATAAGCAATGGTTTTGATGTGCAAAGCCCATTAGGGCAATGTTTGTAATATTAAATAAGTATTTTTAATCAGGTTGCTGAGTACAGTGAGGTATCAAAAGAACTTCAGGCGATGAAAGACCCACTCAGCAATGATAAGCTCTTATTTAGAGCTGGAAACATATGCAATCATTTCTTCACAGTGGACTTCTTGGAGAAAATTGTAACGTAAGTGGTAAATATGAATGCAAGATGGTGAGCTTGTTATAATCTCCTTTTTGTAATTCTCTTGATGCAATTATGGCAAATTATTTGCATGTACATGTAATAAGTAAGTTATTGTCAAACAGATAATATCATTGAAAAGAGAAAAAAATGACGTGTACATGTACGGTTAACAAATTGAAGGTTCTGGTCACTATTTGTCATCAGAGCTGAAATTGTTAAAAAATGTCAGTCAGCAGCATGTCTTAACATGTCTCTGCCATTTGGATGCTGGTTTGGACTTGCTCTACACAATTTTTCTTGCCACCAGCTTTATGCAATATTATTTTAACAAATATATTTGGCTATCAACTGATAAAGATAAGATAAGATGACTTTATTTATACACGGTTTTTCCATTGGTCAACAAAGTTACTGGACTATCAACCTAACTGCCTAACTACAATAAAAAAAAATCTTAAAAGACATCTCTAAGACTGCTTTGTAAGAAGTGCAGGTTTACTGATGTAAGCACCTTTCTCACTGGCAGCTGCCAATCTCTAGTTGCCTGTTTTTTCAAGTCCTGCTTCATCTCACCACTGCTCAGTTTAGTCCATACTCACCTCCTGAGGGATCATGCTGATACATGGGGAAGAAATCCTCAATAAACTACTAAAATGTTCTCAGAGTCAAGAAATATTTAATATTAGTAACTAGTTTGCCAGCTGGGCTGCAGATTAAAATACCGTACAGTGAGAGGCATACAGATCAGAACACTATTTGCTCTTAGAGAAGGTTTACTACCAGAAATTCCCAATTGAGCTATCTGCTCTGACTTAATTAGGACAGAACAGGACACAGTCATTGAAATAATTTCTTTCACTCCAAATGACAGAACCAGCTTGGAGGACCTAGATTTACTAAAACTGAAAACGGAGCCAGTTACATGTATCTGTTGATGAATGCATACACAAACCTTAGACTGCTCGCAGGCCTACACCTGTACTTGTATATGCCTTTCAGCTTTCTTTGATATGTTTGGAGCAGAATATGTTTCTGCTTTAAATAACACCAGCATGCTCTCTGTCGGATCAGGGCAAATTGATAAATCTGATCAGATTTACAGTATTTTGTTCTTTTCACCAGTTCGGGCCTTCTGGCTGAAGTTTAGCTATGTTGTATGGAGAACCTCTAAGGAGAGATTCACCTCAATTTCAAATACATGTTATACATATGTAGTAGTGTTTTTCTGTACTTATAAGTCTAATAATTTTATTTATGAACATGCCCAGTTGCCCATCATATTTTGCCACAATCAAACAAATCCATCTGGAATAATTTTACACCAAACAGTTTCTTTTTTTTGTAATTATTATTTTACAATAACTGCCTAATTTCTCACGCGCTGATTGACTCATTTTTATCATAAATAAGAGCACAGACGGATAAAATTTTAATTTATGCAAGCTTTCAAGTTCAACTTTCAGCTTTCAAACAGTCAATTTTTTAACCAATGAGATTTTATGGACTTTTTAAGTAGCCAATCAAAAAGCGAGAAAAGCTATTGACAATGTTCGCATCATTTTGAATAGAATTCACTTCTCTTTGTTTATGGCAAGTTTACGGCGTCTTTTGCCCTCATTTGCTCCCTGCATTTGACCATTTTGGGGTCTTGGTATAAAAAAAACAATTGACGTCAGATTTTCATGTGTCTGTCCTCTTATTGATGATAAATTTTGTCATTATATTGTCAAATTTTACTGTGGAACCACTTGCCTGCAGCTCATGGTTCCACAGCCACTTTGACAATGTTATGACACAATTTATCATCAGTACGAGGACAGACGCATAAAAAAACTGACGTCAATTTGTTAAATTGATTATTCTAGGGCCCACTCTGTATGTTCTGTGTTCTCTAAGATTTTGAGCCAGGGAGGCCATTTACTTGTAAAGTAATAGCGTTAAATCACATTGGCCATAGTACATAGAATGCCATTTTTTTTAAGTCTGATCTCACAAGAATGGCATATGAAATAGTTTGTGTATTTCTAAGTCACACCAGGGGTCAAATTTTCATGGCATCATCAGAGTACGGTCATGGTATTTGCTACTGTGTTTCACTGGGTACATATTTCTTTCCTCTTTCAAGGTTATAGATTCATTTTGTCCTCTTTGCTTCAATTTGAAGAAGAGTGTTATTCTTCTTGCTTAGCATTTGCTGGATTCAGAGTAATCTGTTATAATTCTCTGGTTGAGAATTATAATTATTTTTGCAGCTGGCAAGTCAACAAAGTAAATGTAAACAACCAATGAATTGCAGTCACTTTTATGGCTAAACTTACGTTTACATGTTACAAAAACACTTCATGCAAACATAGACCATTTTGTTGCTAACCTACATGAATGTGTGTGTTGTGGCCATTAAGAAAGATTTTTGTGGGTCCTTTATGCTGGAATGAATTTAAAAATAGAACTGTCCTGTTGACTTTTTGGTTTCTTTATTTTTCACTCTTTAATAGGGAGCATGAAAGTTCACTGAGGTTCCATATTGCCAAAAAGAAGATCCCATTTGTTGATGAAAGTGGGAAGAGGTGAGAACAAAATATCAGCTTTGCAAATTTGTCTTTCTACTAAGGTTCCTGATAGCAGAAGGTCTGCCATGAATGACTGCAAAACAAACACACAACAAGGTGTAAATCCTCAAAAGCACCTGTTGTGAACAATTTCAACTTTATTTGTTTCCCATCGGAATCTCACATATCTCATAAGTGGGATTCAGCTGTTCAATACAAAAAATTAATTAATCTAACAATGAAAGCACAAGCTCGCAGTGTTAACGAATGACACAACATTTTTTATCAAGGTTGCTTTCAATAATATATTGTAACAAATGATGAGCACTTTCTCAAAATGTGGGTTCACACAGTTGCCATTCCTACAATTAGATATGACAGCTGTGATGGAATATTGGAAAACATACTGACAAGTCAGCATAATTAATGAGCAAGTTAAGACCTGTAGTTTCCCATTTACTATTTGAGCATTCATGTTTGTTGTTCAGAATAGTTTGTTGTTCAGTGCTCAGAATACTCCTTGCCGAGAATGAATCTCGTGGCCCTTGCACTGAATTTTCATTTCAGAATCATCCCAACAGCACCCAATGGAATTACGTTGGAGAAGTTTGTCTTTGATGTGTTAAGATGTATTCTGTTTTAAGATGTCCTCAAATTCACTGGATTGACTTGTTCAATGTAATGTAATTTGGAATTTGGATTAAAGATTAAAAGAAAGATTAAAGATTCAGTCTTGGTATAGTGTGTCTATGCCCCGAGACAAAGCCCTTGAAAAAAGTTGGGTTATAATTTCATTCAGAAGGTATCTTAAACATGGAGGTCATTAAATAAGCCTACATGTAGTGTGAAACGTGTTAAGTCTTTATAATTATAGTGGTTTTGGATTCATTTTTAAGAGCACTAGGCATGTATCTTGTATTGAAGTCAACACCCCTACAGCCCACCTGCACAGAGCAGTTTAAATGGTTAATTTTCAGATTTTGGGGTCTATAAGAAGTCAGTACACTGTTATGTTATTGTTTCATTTCAGAATCATCCCAACAGCACCCAATGGAATTAAGTTGGAGAAGTTTGTCTTTGATGTGTTTGAGTTTTCAGAGTAAGTTCCCATTAATCTATAGTGTAACAGTTAAGATTGTGGCAGTTGCCTCATCTGAAATATACTAAAATTTATAATGAGAAAAAAAAAAAAATGTTGTTGCATTTTGAAGTATAATCCATGTTGTTACAGCCACCCTTCCCTCCCTGAATGAAAAAGGTTCATTGGAATATCTAAGATTAATTACTAACAACAATTTTAATATTTTGGGTGTTTCATATTCTATGGTTTGTATAATATAATAATTTTTATTAGTAAATTGGTACTCATTTCATCATTAAGTTGTGTTTACCTGTAAATAACTAGTTGTTATCATTTGTATTTTCGGTTGTATATAACCTTTAAACAGAAGCATGTGAATTCTTTGTATCTTTTTTATGGTCAATAAAAATGCAACTAAAAATTAAAATATAAATAAATTATTTATTTGCAATAAGTAAACATGTGCACGTCGTAATGTCTCATTGAATTTTCTGCCATGAATTCTACATTTAGAAAATTAGCTGTTTTGGAAGTTGCCCGAGAAGATGATTTTTCCCCACTCAAAAATGCCAGAGGTTCGCCATCTGAAAGTCCAGAAACAGCACAAAGGGATTTGATGAATTTACATTATAGATACATAATCAAAGCTGGTGGTAAATTCATAAACACCAATGGGTAAGTTCTTTGATTTCTACAAGGAAACAATTCTTAATTCAAATTTAAATTACACCTTGTGCATGTGAGCCCCCACCCCTCTTCCAAAAACCAAACCCTCCTGTAAGTAAGCCTCCCTCCCCCATCTCAGGGGCAAAGATACATGTATTAAGATGGATTCCACCCAAAGTTCAAGCAATAAGTAAAAGAATTGTTTACTAAAAATCTACTCATAGCAGGGTAACTTTTGGAATACTAACTAAAACAACTCAATTAAGTTCATTTCTTTAAGTGACCCCCGCAGTTAAATTCCACAGCATTCTTGAGAAACTTAATGTCAAACATCGTAAGAATGCTTGAAGTGTGTGTTATTGTGTTTTTAACTAAAGCGAAATGTCTGTTTTAAGTGAAATATGGATAACTTCAAGTTCAGTTTTCTCTTGCGGGGTCAGCTTGAGAGTTTAAGTCTCGATAAGTTCTTCTTAACTGTATTCAAAATAATACCATGCCATGAGGTTTTTTTTGGTAACTTAATTTTTGCCATTTGTCCCTTGCTGTGGAAGCTTAATTATCCCAGTTTCTGTAAGCGCAGCTTGGAGTAGTGGTTTGACTTCCCCCTTGATGGGATGCTAGACCAAACATTTAGAACAGATTTTAAATCCCAATATTCATAGTTTGTGGCTTATCAAAGACATTTTACAGTTCCTTGGTGTACTTGACATGTGCTACAGTTCAGTTGTACATGAATGTTGTAACACACAGATGAATCTGAGATTTGTCTGAAGATGGCTGCCAGTTCAACCATAAACACATGTTATTTCAAATTGCACTCTGACATTGACTGCATATATTAGTATTGTTTACTCCAACATCTTGTTATGCTTGTGAAAAACAGTGTTCTTAACAAAAAGAAAGCGTTTTATTTGCTGTGCTCTTATTAATTGAAATCCTCTAGATACACAGACCCAGTATGAGCTGTTGACGTAATGATTGCAAAAGCAAAAAGAATTAACATTTTGATATTCAAGAGATATTCCTTTCTCATTTACTTGCGAGAACTCTTAACAATTATGGAAACAATTGCCTGCAGCTCATGTTCACAAAGCATTTCTCATTTTCCCCAAACTTCCACTCAGTTTTCTGGTAAAAATTTAATTATTTTGATAGAAACATGGCAAAAGTTCTTTAATTCTTACTACTATTAATAAATGTTTAATTAATGTTTTGGTAGTAGCTAAGATTCATTGAATTAACTTTGTCTTTTTTGCCTTGCCCTCAGGAGGACCTCTGTAGTTTGTGAAATTTCCCCTCTACTTTCCTATGCTGGAGAGGTACGTATTTCGTACTTCACTTTTTATACACCAAGCCTAGTCAAATCGCGTTGAAACACATGCAAAAACGTACAAATGATTGTAACATTACTAGATACATGCAAAGTGTTTTGTTAACATTACGTGAGCAAGGATGGGGAGGGACAAAATGTGTGAAAAAGTAGTATTTCAACAAACATGACCTGAGGCTTGAAGCTTCAACCATTTGATTAAGGACGTTCGCGCGAAAATTTTCCAACATTGATTTTTTTTTTGTTTGAGACTTTTACCACTGAAAGATGATGAGTTAGTTATGTCAGAAATGTAAAAAAAATGGGGGGTCACCTACTTCATTTTGGAGAGAACATGCCCGGAAGAACGCCCTAAATCTGAAAAAAATCGGGCTTCGTTAGCTTTCGTTTTTTGTATTACTTGCAAACTGCCCTGATAGGATATTGCAAGTTAGGAATGTGGATATAGACGTAGCCTCAATTGCAAGCTAGTTCCAGTCCAAAAGCCAAGAAATACGAATATGGTCTTTTGAAGGTTATCAAAATGTCAGTTATTTGTTTTAGGGATTAGAAGATGAGGTCAAAGGCAAGGAGTTTTCAGCCACAGAGAAGATTTATCTTATGGCTGACGAAGAAGAGAAAAATACTGAACCAGCTCATAAGAAAAGCAGAGAGTGCTGATTGCAGTCTTGGTGATGAAGTAATTAGAGTCAGAATCTATTGATACAGACACTAGCTTATGCAAGTACATGATGATTAATCTATTTTGTATGTTGCACTCTCAAGCATGAAAATATAGGACGATACAAGAACTGAAAAAAAAATAATAATAAGCTGCTGGTGTGGGTTACTCAAAAGGTGGATAATGCTATCCAGCGGATAAATCACAATCCAGCAGATAGTGTGACCAATTAGAGCTCACTGTCCCAAAATGATCCCAGAGGACCTGGTGTTGTCAAGGCTAATGTTCAGAACCTAGAGTGTGGATTTTGAATTGTTTTCTCATTATTGTGTCATAATCAATTGCTTTAGGTAGTTCATGAGATTAAAGGTTTTGATCACTTGTTAGCGCAGTCAAAGTCTCTATGTAATACAAAATTATCCCAAAAGGTATTGAAAATTGTATGGAATGCAGTGGGGGAATTTTTGTGTTGCTTACGGGAACAAGATGCAACTCAGGTCTCTATACTGTACATGTAAAATTGCATTTGTTGATGAGAAAAACGTTTACTTGTGAACAGTCCAAGTTAGGTTTGTAGCCTCATACCTGTTTCCTGCCAACAATAGTTTGACTGTTCTTAATTAATCAAGTTTTGCTTTTCATTTTTTATAGTGATGTGATTAGTTAATTAATAAAGTAGATGTAGATAAGAAAGATTAAAAGTATTGTTAACCGGCGGTTATCAATACTTTTAATCTTTCTTGTCAAGTGCTTTAATAAGCATCTCATTATTCGATCTCTTAGATGTAGATAACCTTTGTAGCAGTCTTTTCCATCTCAAGCGTGCGAGAAACAAAAGGGAGGCAATTGTCCAATGCAAATAGGAAAGGGGGGGGCAAGGAAGGGCCCTCCCCTCCCCTTATGTCTTTTTTGTTACGCCTTTGCGTGCTTCTCAAGCTTTGGTTCACCTCGTGCGCTTGGGAAGGAAATCACTGGCATGCAGACTAAGATAAAGTTGAATTAAGTAGTGAAAGAACAAATATAGAGTAATAATGGAAAAGCTAAAAGCAAAGTGGATGAAAGTTTTATGATAGGAATGATAATTTACTAGGAATAGTAATAACACCATTTACTAGGAATGATAATGATAATGATTTGGCGAATGATACTGATAATATATCTTAAACAAATAACTTTCCTCAGCAAATGAATATACAGTCGTTACAAGGACGGTAAAGCGGTTTTCACATTGGTGTCCATTTGATGCTACGCTAAGAGATTGGGTTAAAAAGTCGTCACCATTTTGTCATCCAATTAGAAGGAAAACCAAAACCAATTGTGACTAATTTGCACATGTTTTCCCGAGCTGTGCGTCAGCTACATGCATTTGCTCGGAGTTTTGATCGGTTGAACAGGTTGTGTGTGTCCTTTGTGATTGGCAAGGACAATCGCTTTTGGTTTTGGTTTTGCGACACTCAGTTGAAAAGCCCTCTAATAGGCAAGGCAATTTCTCTGGGTTTGGTTTTGGCTTTACTGCAGTCTGAGATTGGCTGAGTATTCCAATTGGTAAGTAATTGGTTTGGTTTTGGTTTTACGCCACTCGATAGAAAAACGCTCTCGAGCTCGGTTTTCATTTGAGTGTCGAAAAGTAAGAGGTTTTTATTTACTACGCTACATGCTTGAAGTAAAAAAACTCACGCCACTTTTTCATCCAATCAGAAGTAAAACCAAAACCACTTATGACTTGCTCCTACTCGTTTTCACGCGTTTTGCGTCAGCTGCATTTATATTATCTCGAGTTTTGATTGCTTTATTATATTTTCTGTGTCTTTTGGTATTGGCAAGAGTGATTACTTTGGTTTTGGTTTTGCGACACTCAGTTGAAAACAGCTCTATCACCAAGCACTGGGAATCTAATTTAATTTAACTTAATTTAATGTATTCTTAGACTAATCATAGATATAGTTTTGAAACTCTCGACTCTCGCATGATTAGGTTTTACATTTGAACGAGTGATATTTTGTAAAGAATGAATGTTAGAAATTTCGATTAGATTAGTAATAGATATTAGTGACAAGCTTTTTTCAAATAAGGTAATTTATTGTTTGGATTGCTGTACGAATAGGATAGGTAGGTTTATCTTATTAGGACTCGAAATCCTGTTCGTTGCTTGTGCGAATAGACATTTGTGTTTTCTTACCGGTAATAAAAAGGCAAAATTTGGCTTTCTTCTTTTGTACTTCTTTTGTCTCCCTCTCTTGTCTTACCGGTGTCCGGACAAAAGTAATTTCGTAAAAAGACGTTTCAGACGGCCCAGGAAGTCGAAAAAACACCACACATGAGTCGATTAACATTTCATTTACATTACTTTTAATGGGATATTCAGACCGAGATGTAATTTAGATATGCAATTTTCAGAGCTTTATTCATAACTCTCATAGATTCATAGTCATTTATAACAACGAACACATAGAGTGGTCTGCCTGGGGCTTTATGCGTAGATGGATTATTTTGAGCAGGCTGTTCCCAGATATTTGCCGGTTGAGTTCAAAGACCTTCAAACACTACTTTCGAATAACTTTCTCTCGGGAAATCGGACCGTTCTTACATGTAACAGCCGAAACATACACTGCGTCATACAGCTGCGTAACTTTTGTTACTGCACATGAGTCCTAAGTTACGAGTCACTTGGTTGGACTTGGCTGTCACTTGGTTCAGCGGAACCAAGTGCCAGCTGGAAATACGTCTACAATCGCTGCAATGATAAGTGTTCTCCTCCATGTTGAACATGGAAAGTGGGTCGGAAAGGTCAAATAGAATGGTCCATTTCGATCAGACCGGTCTAACCGAAAGGTGGACCGGCTTTTTCGAAACTTCTCCGGTTGAACCGAGCCGATACATTCAGTGTTTAGCCTGCAGTACACGCGGATTAGCGGGTTCTAGCGCGATACACGAGCGCGCGCGAAGCGCAAGGCGAGAAAAACCTCGCCTCGCGCTTCGCGCGCGCTCGTGTATCGCGTTAGAGCCCGCTAATCCGCCTGTAATGCGGGCTATTCAGTGTTATAACCCACGCTTAAATTTCGCGCAATTTTATTGGCTACTTTACATCACGTGGTGCAAAATTACTGGGTAGTTTACACAATAACCTCCGCCTGCGTCGATAATTGCCCTGCGACTGTTTCTGTTGAAAAGAAACAAAGCTAAAAAGAATAAATCCAGTTCTAGAATTTCACCTTTTCATTTTCATTATTTTCATGGAAGAAAAACACTCTTTTCGTTGAATCCGCTGATAATGACATTAAAAAAAAAAAAAACTGATCGCCAAGCTGTTCCGATAAGTGCAAAAAAGTCGACAAAATATGCAGAAAATTAATGGGAGGGTTATAAAATAAAACCCTTTCTGGCTCGCTGCAATGTTGGCTGAGAGATTGTCCTCAAAATTTCACATTTGCCCTCGAAGCTTCGCTTCTTGGCCAAATATTCATTTTTCGGACGATATCTCAGCGAGGGTCCACAATAGGGTTCTCAATTCCCACTTTCCCGCCCATTTTTTCCTGTTCATCCCGCCATCCCGCCCTTTTTTGCCAGGAAATCCCAATCCCGCCCACTTTTTAAAGACGTTTCTGCGTTAATTAATAATTTGTTAAATTAATAATTGATTTACTTATAAACACAAAAACTTTTTAAAAATGAAAATCATATAAAAGATTACAAAAAAATTCAATGGGTAGCAGTTTCTTTCAGTAAACGGTTTACTGTTTTTGTTTTCTTTTGTCCACGTATCAGTGAAAGAAAAAGATTGTTCATTCCCATATTTAAGAGATGGCCCGTAAATACAATTGACAGTTTCTTTCAAAGCTTTCAGCGGCTTCATTTTCCTTGAGATCTGGGCTCAGAACTTTTCTTTCCAAAAGAAGGCAGTCCTGCTCGCACACCCTTTCGTAAAATATGGCGACGCAATTCGTAATTCTCATACTTCGTACGGTAAATCACTATCACCGCCATCCGGAGTGGTCATCCTGGCCAAAACAAACCAAGCGCTCTGGAAAAGGTCGAAAGACTAGAAAAACTAGAAAGGATCGGGGGGAGGGGGGGCAAGATTACAGACGCACGCGTCGAAAATGTCGGAAATGGACAATAGCGCCCTGGATGTCATTGATTTCAAAGGTCAACACAAATGATCGCAATCAGTAGAAATAGGACTCAAAGACCTCATACAGTCTCATGGTACTAACGCAGTCAAGCGATAATGGATACGTTTGACAGAACCTGACAGGGTGCAGAGCTGTTGCTATTCGTTACTTGAAACCTGACACAGCTATACGCACGTTTCTGCCAGCTTGTGGTTTTTGTGCTGGTCAATAACAATTTTTATTATATGGCTAGCTCCGTGAGCGGGCAAGATGAATCAAATCCTGCGCTGTGATTAGCTACCCGACTCGCGGGCAAGATGGAGCTATCTTGCCCGCTCGGGACTACCCGCCGTGTCCCGCAAAAAAATTTCCCAGAAAGCCTTATAATAAATCCTTTATTGACCAAGCTTGTTCGGTCAAGATGGCTGGATATTGGCCTTGTTCTTTTTTTGCGAGTTTATGGACCGAGACGGAGTCTTCTTACATGAGGTCATGTAAGAATTGAAATCCCGTTTCCCGCTCTGTTCCCCTTACGAATCCCGCATCCCAACCCTATAAAAACGCGAAATCCCGCTCCCGCTGGTAATTGTAATTCCCGCTTCCCGCCCCTGTTTTCAGCTCAAATCCCAAATATCACGGCGAAAAAAAAGCTAAATCCCGCATCCCGCCAAACCTATTGGGGACCCTCCTCACTCCTCAGCCACGGACACTACCAGCCGACATACTGGGCGCGAGAAGGGGTTTATTTACAATTTCCGGAAGATCGCGCCATTCCTTGCAAACCAAAACGAGGCAAGACGTCGTGGAGATCTGGGTCCTAACGTAAACAGCCGATAAAAACATGGCGGTATAAATCAGCGGAATCATAAAATTCATAAAATTCGGGCTCATGTAAACAACGAACGGACATGGAATTATGGTTTGAGTGGGAAGGAAACAACGAGGAGCATCTTTCCTTCGATGACAGTGATCGTTTTGAGGAGGATTCGTTATGTTCTTGGGTTTCAGAGCCCGAGAGCATTTGTGGAAATTGGCGAGGTTGGAAGAGGAATTCTCAAAATGGTGTTCAATTTGATGGGGACTTCAGTGAAGAAAAAGTGGAAACCCTAATTGAAATATGCGCTAGAGCAGTAGCTAAACACCTTCCTTTTGAAACAGTAGAAAGGACATGTCCTGAAATTCCCGAACAACTCCAGTTAAGAATTGCGTTTTGGTCATTCCCTCCTTTCGAAGAAGACATTCGACTATATTCTTGTTTAGCCAATGGTTCCCCGGACAAATTTCTTGAAGGCGAGCAACTTCTCAAAGTGCAGGCGGTGAAGGACGCCCTACAGATTGGTAAGTATAAGCAACACGGTTTGATTCGTCTTCAGTCAGTACTGTGGGACGATTAGCCTGCTATGATATACAAAGAAGTTTAATAAAATTACATGGAAGCTTAAAATCATTCCAGACTTTCTTATACTAACAGCAAAATCACCCAGTGACAAAATAAGAGTATTAATTGTTAAGATCTAGGGCCTGGTATCTGAAAGCCTCATAAAGCTAATCCTGGGTCAGTATGAATTTTGATTTCATATTTAGATCTACAATGTAATTGAATGGGGCTCTTAACCCTTTAATAAAATAGAGGGCAAAATTACTGAATGCTGATTGGTTAATGAAGAGGGTATTTTTTTATTAATTTTGCTTGTGAAGAGGGCAAAATTACTTGTTCATGATTGACAAAAACACCAGGAAAAGCATGGAGTACTGGAAGAACATTTTCAAAAAGTGGGTGAATGAAAGAAACTTCCGAGCAAATTTAGAAGAGTACAAGAGCGATGTCCTCGACCAAAAACTGTCGCAGTTTTATGCTGAGTTACGAAAAGAAAATGGGGACGACTACGAGCCCGACTGCCTGAAAGTAATGCAGTCATCACTGGAGAGATATCTAAAATCAAAAGCCTATCCAAAGTCCATCCTCCGAGATAGGGAGTTTCTTAACTCCAGAAAAGTCCTGGAAGGGAAGGCCAGGAAACTGCAAGAGCAGGGAGAGCAGGGCAAAGGAAAGCGACCAAACCGATCCAGAAGTTTGACTAAAGAAGAGGAATAAGTCCTCTGGCAGTACAGCCAGCTTGGAGGAGGAACTCCATGAACTCTACTTAACACCATGCTCACTCAGCACTTTGGCCTAGAACACCACAAGAACACCACCAAATGAAAGTTGAAGATTTCACTTTACAATGCGACGATGAAGGAAACAAATTTCTAACTTTTGCGGAAGGTCCAACTAAGACGAGACAGGGACGACTTAGGGTGAAAACCAGACTAATCATCCCCAAAATGTTTGCCACAGGGAATGAGGAAAGGTGTCCCGTGATGTTGTTCAAACGATATCTGGGAAAGCAACCAAGCGAAATGAAGAAAAGCGGTCCGTTTTACCTCACTGTCATCGACAAGTCGGTTTCAAGCGTTTGGTACAAGAAAACCCCAATAGGAAAGAACACCATAAACACAATCAGGAAAAACATGAAAAAGAACTCACTGCTTAAGGATCTGTGTCCTGAGAAGAATTTGACCAACCATAGTGCACGAAAAACCGTGGTAAAGAAACTGAAAAGTTCTGGTATCCCGAAGTGTGAAATAACGAATATCACAGGCCACACGTCTGACAACGGGCTTGACGATTATGGCTTGACGAACGAGAGCAGCAGATTATTTCACGAGCCATTGACAACACTGGGCCTGGTCCTTCAAGAGATGCTTTAAGTCAACTTTATCCTGCAAATTCCACTGCATCTTTGTGTGCTCCCAGCCATGTTTACAATTTCAGTCACTGCATCGTCACTTTGAACGTCGCCAGGAATGATGCCGTTCAGAAGAGCACAAGTGATATAAGGCGAGGATACAAAATTAATGTTTCTTCGTCAAAGAATCAGATTCTGAGTGATCTGAAAGCGTCTTGAACATTTTAACTTTGTTTAAAAAAGCACTAACTTTATATTTTCAAAATTGAAAGTTTGTTAGCAGGCCTGGTAGTCAATGTCCTGGTATCTTTGTGCAAAAATAAAATTTCATTCAGCTCATTCCTGTGTTTTTAAATGGCTTCCTGACCGATTACTCAAGAGCGCATTCAGAAATTCAGTAATTTTTCCCTCTGTTTCATTGACAAGTAATTGCAATGTGTCCTTGTAAAATTAAGGATTAATATCACTTGTGTTTTCAGCAACTTCTGAAAACACACGTGATATTAATCCTTAATTTTACTCTGCCCCATGCGATTACCTATACTAATTTCATGCTTGATTTTGCTTCAAAAAAGCGGTATTTTTTACTGTCAAATGGTTTTTTGACATGCAGTGTTGTTAAATTGTACAAACTTTTGCTAGAAATGCAACATTTTACATTTCATCTAGATTTTCAACTAGTTTCTGTAGTTTAATGAGCAATGTTTTACTTTAGCGCATGCACATAAGCCAAAATTTGGCCTTTTTTTTTTTCGCTGATGCATTGCGACTTTTGTCCTGCCTTTTCCTTTACTTTTTTTTCTCTCTCTTTCTTTCCTCGCTATCTTGTACTCTTTACATCCTTTCTATCAGCTGCAAAAGTTTTGGTACTGACTGTTCAAAAGACTGACAAAAGAGACATTGATCAATTATGGGGGTAATGGCCAATTTTACCAGCAATTTTGCATCAATAATTGAACATTTGTTTTTCCATTACAGTAGCTCTGTCAGCATTTAGTAAATTTTCAAAATGGACACACCTATGGAAAGCTCTGTCTCTCCTGGGGTAGTTGTTTATCAGAACAATCTGCTGACATAGGAAGTGATGACATCACAATTAGTTCTTTGTCTACCCCTCCAAACTGTGTCTGGGTTTTTAAAAAATCTCTATGTTTTCAGTCCTCCAGTTTCAGAAAACACTTTCATCAAGAGTAATTAAACCCTTTATCATCTTTTATAATCCTGGGTTACCATTTATCCAACTTCAAACAACCCGGCCCAGGGGGATACTGCTAAAATAATTATCTGTTATTTTTCATTTTCAATTGGCATTTTAGTGATTTCATGATAACATTGGACTATACATTCCTTTTAATTGTCAGTACAAAGGACTTCTCAGACTGTTTTCTGGTGTAGCGGATGTAGGTTTTAAAGAGGTCTTTCTTTGGAATATCCCCCCACCCCACCCCCTTACCCGACTGAAAAAGAGGGAACCAAAAAACATCCTCAAGAACTACAGTTTCTGTTAGGTAGACCCGTTTTCAAAGTTGCCCTCATCACTGCCTCTCACATTTATAGTGGAAACAAAGCAGTATTCTTTACTTGTCACAAGTGTGTTTTTGAAGCATGAGAAAGATCTTGTTACCAACCTTTAATGTACAATAAACAAATGAGCAACTTGTATTTCGCTCACTTGACATTATCCTGATTGCCTTTGTAACATTTGTGCAAGGTACAGAGAGTTACAGTATATTTACATGTAAAGTTTCTTAGTGTTTTACCCTGGTATTTCCTCAAAATATCTACCCACAACTTGAAACAACCAAATTACAGTACATGTACTTCAGAAAACACTTGAGAAAAATCAGAAGTAAGTAACATCCTGAATGGTTTATCAGGCAGATGGGCCATACACAATAGTGTGGTGTGTTTTACAAGACAAGGTGGTACACGTAACTTACTTTTGAGTGGTATTGTTCACAGCATCTCTTTTCACTTGCAGGTTTTCATCTAAGTGCCGCAGTCCACCAACCTCATGGTATTTGCCAAAGCAAAGGAACCTTTAATGTTGCTGTCACTTTTGACAGAGGACGCATCACATCTTGTAACTGTACCTGTGATCAAACTGTGACATGGTGTTCCCACGTAATTGCTTTATGCCTCTTCAGAATACACTTTCCACACCTGGTGTGTCTTAGAGCTCCCCTGTCAGAATATCTGTCACGTCTAAGGCGAGATCAGCTACAGAAGTTTGCTCAGTATCTTATCAGTGAACTGCCTCAGCAGGTAAGGATGCTCATGGTCAGTCATTACACGTATAAGATCCTACTTGTGGACACAGTGTGACTGAGTGGTTGAGGGCGCTGGATTTGAAATCTGGAGGTCCCTGGTTCAAATCCTCCACCCTACCACTATCTGGATTGTTCTCGGTATCCCCAAGTACAACACCTCGACCGCGTTGTGTAAATAGCCAACTGGTCAGCCTCCAACCAGTTGGGATTCTTGATAGTTTAATATGTTATATTTGAAATATTTGTTTATTTATTTACAGTGTCCCCAATTAGCACATTTAATAGTGCTAAATACATTTGACAAGTAAAAACAAACGATATAATCTCCCGACGTTTCGGCGATTGTCTTGTCAACGAGATGCTTTACATCAAACAATTAACACCGAGTTTGAATGTGCAAACGGATTCTATCCGTGCTAAAGTATTTGTGTAGCCACCTCCGCTATGTAAATTTGTTATAACATTTGACACTTAAATAAAGGTACTATTTATTTATTATTGTATGTAGGCTGACTTGAAAAAAATGTTGGTTCCTATTTGTGGCTAGTTACTGTTTACTTAGTACTATCTATTTCTTTTGCATCCTTAAGTTGGATACATCAGTTGCAAATGTTATAATTTCTGTTTTCAAACACTGATAAATATGGCAGTATACGACATATACGTAGTAGATAATTTGAGTGATCTAATCATTGATTAATTGTCAAGTTGGCATTTCAAGCATCAGCCCTTTCTCATAGCAAATCATTGATGAAAATGTCAGTTTTACAAACTCACTATGGCAGTTAATGTCAAGACCACAGTTAATGTCTTAATAATTGATTAGTGTTTTTCTTTCCACCAATGCAGAAAAAAGGTTTTTTAAGACTAATTTACTTTTCTTAAATGCCTTGTGTGTTTGAAACTGGTATCCACTGTTAGAGAATACTGAGGAAAAATGCTTTATTTTTTTATGCTTAAAGAAACATTGCCAGGAAGGAGTTTTCAGTAGAATTATAGTTGTAGTGGACAAAAAAGCCTTTAATAGTTTTGGTTTTGCTTCATTTAATTACATATAGCTTCTTCCTACTGCACAAAGACTCCTAGATGAGTTACTATCATCACAAGAATCTGCTATCAACTCTGTATCAGGAGCTCCAGGTGAGAGCTTGTCATAGTAACAACTGCATGACCCTACTTCCGTTTCAGAGCCAGTTTATTTACAGGCTGACATACATTTCAAACAATGTCTTCAGAAAATTTGTTACAGATTACTGTACAATTTGCTGTGTTTCATTAGATCCAACTGCAGGACCATCAGCTGCTGATCACTCAAAATGGTGCCTGGATGAAAGTGCACTCCATGAAAATATCAAGAAGATGCTAGTGAGATTTTGTGGTCCAAGTCCTTTAGTGTTTAGTGATGTGAATGCTCTGTATTTAGCTAACACTGCTCCTCCTACAGCAGCTGAATGGTAAGACCGTTAAACACATGTACCAACGTAATTTACAGATTTCAAAGAAAGTAGTACATTTGCACCCAAGCTACTGTCAGAAAGGCTTTTTAAGTGGTAACTGGTGTTTATCAAAAGACTGAGAAGTGATCTGATTCTGTTGTATCCCACTCATTATCTAGGTTATAAATACATATTTTGGTAGCCTTTATAAATAGAAATAACCAAAAATACAAGGCTACTAGAAAATATAAACTGATTCCTCTATACAGATTGGTATTGCCTTCTTTTTGAACTTTAGATTTGAAAATTTTTGTTTTTGTAATTATCCATTTAACCAGTATCTACAAGGTGATGAACTAGTCCTCATGTTTTCTTAAATGCACCAGTTTTTTAAATTCTTGATCAAGTCTGTCATCACATGCAGGTCAAATCATCTCAGGCCTTTACGAGGTCGGGAACCAGAAGGAATGTGGAACCTGCTGTCCATAGTCCGTGAACTGTTCCGTAGAGGTGATATGAATGCCGTGAACCTTCTAACCATTATCACTGAAGAATGTCTGGCCAACGATCAGGTGTTGATTTGGTGGTTTGACAGTCGCAGTCAAGCCGCCGGCAATTCATCATCTCATAGCCATGGCAATAGTTACAGGGGTAATACTAATGCTGCAAGCACAGAAGCCACTAAGCATGCTTGTGCTGGATTCTGTGATGAGCTTGTGACCTTGTGGAGACTGGCAGCACTCAATCCCAAACTGACAGATGAGGAGCGAGAGGAGATTAAGAGTCAGTTGCAAGAGTGGCACCAAAAAGCGGTAGACAAAGGCAGGACAGGTGTGAACTAGAATAAAACATAATTATCTACCGACCACTTCATAGTGATTTGAAACATTTGTGCATTATGCATTGGGGACTGAATCAACTGCTACTGGGCAGGTAGCCACATTAATCAACCAGCCTGTTTTTAACACTCCAAAATCAGGTGGAGACATCTCCTAGCCTGACTGCACTACAATTTGCATGGAGGAGTAAATTTTAGCAATCATGACTTTTCAATGTGTTACTAAATATCTTTCCAATCTGTCAGGCTGCTGAAGCATATTGACTCCTAATTATTAACTCACCTGAGTGCGATATTTTTCCCCTTCAGTCTGGAAACGTCTTTCAAATTTTAATTGGTCAACTTATTCATTGATTCATTACGGTTGATTTCTATGTTCATTTTATTATTTGATCACTTAATCATTATTTTGTCCGTCTCTTTGTCCACCTGTCTGTCAATCCATCCATCCCTGAATTCCATTCAGTGTACTCATTCTGTATACCTTCCACTTGCCAGGAAGAGGCACCAGTCATGTGATTCCATCAACAGCAATGTCATGCTTCCCTGGTTTCTGCCCTGCCATAGAGGCTTGTTCACTTGACTGGAAAAATCTTCAGCCAGGGATAGTTCTAGAAGAGAATACATCAAGCGCAGACTCTCCAGAGACTGTGCTTGTTGAAAACAGCATGGGACCTCTTGAAAGGTTTGTGTAGCTTCCTTGTCTTCTCATTATTTTGTTTACTATATGACTGATAAAATACATTTATTGTGATTGATATAAATGTTAAGAATTAAAGTGTTGAACAGCAGTGGTTTCATTAACTTAAAGGTTTTCAGCAGGTGGGCAACTGGTTTTCACAGGCGGGCAAGACTTTTTAAACTGAACTTCTTGATAAGAAAAAACTTTCCACTAGATGGTCAAACCAGGCAGGCAAACTTGTCCTCACAGATGGTCAATTTGCCAGGTGCCTGGCCCTTAATGAAACCCTTGGTGTAAATGATAATTAAGGAATTTACACTACTTGTGATATTAGAAAATTCTTTTAAATAGCACTCACCTGGAGGCCAGTGCAGTTTTGGTGGAATTTTTAAATATCACATGTAGTGTATATGATTGCTTATGCAAATCATATTTGAATATTATTGAGTGGTGCATACAATAAATATATATACAGATTGAGAAATTGAACTGTATTGGATTTTTACATGTAGATTTAAAAGGGAACCTGGTCATGAGTTCTCGGTTCAGTTTTGTGCAACAGTAATACTTGTATCGATGGTGAATAAAATTGAGATACTAAGGTTTATAGAGGTACGTTTGATAGTTGTTTTTGTGATTTAAGGTATTTCAGCCAGTATAAAATGAAGTAAGGGTTTGTTAATTTTTCTGTAGCGTGGGAGGCAGCCAAGGTGTAAGTGAAGAAAACACTAGCAGCACTTTAGAATCCTCTCCCATCCCTGCACACGACGTCGATGAAGATTTGGAGGTGCTTTGTGCTCGAACTGAGGCTCTACATCTTCATGGGTACCACACCATTGCCGGCAAACTAGCCATGAAACTCGCAGAGAAGATTCTAAGTGATGGGAGTAACTTGAACATTTCAGCACATTCTGATGGTACAAAAAACAGTAACAGAGGTCCAGGCCCAAGTTCATTCACAAGTACTATTTTGTTAAAAGCTGCTTTTCTCTGTAATGTGCTCACAGAGGACCTGCACTGCCATCACTTGGCTTTTAGAGTCGGTATGCTGGGTCTGGAGATGCCAAGGCAGCCGGCCAGGAGTAAGGCGTTGGAGGTAATAATCAGAATGGGAAGCAGGGGTTGGGCTAGGCACTGGACAAATTCACCGGCTGTGAGGATGACTTTGCCCACCTGGTTTGACCATCTAGAGGAAAGGTTTTCTTTCCATAAGCTTTACCTCCTGTGAAAAACAGTTGCCGTCCTGCTAAAAATGTTAATTGAACCCCTGATGGGAAGACTGTTCTTTTTTGCATTGAAATTTTGTGATGATTACCAGGTTGGACTTCAGACCAGGGTCGATCCATGGTTAGAGTCATAGTGTTGTGTTCTTGGGCAAGGTATTGTACTCTCTCAGTGCCTCCCTCCACCAGGGAAGGAGTATCAAATGCTGCCAGTGTCTGTCAGGGCTTCTGTAACTTGCGATGGACTAAAATGCCATCTGGGTTGAATAATAATACTCCACGCTACCTCATGCAAGTCAAACATTAATAATTAAGCTCAACCCATAGATAGATAGAAACTTTATTAAGAATGTCATCAACCACCTAGCTGGGGAAAAACTCCCCTACTAATACGGGGACATAACAAAAACGAGTTAAATTAGAAGAAAATACTAAAAAAAAACCTATAGTTATTTACAATAGTAAAATTTAAATCCAGGTTGTTTGAGCTCAAGGGGAACTTAACTTCAGTCGAGGTCACATTGAAGACAAGAGAGCAAATTTCCACTGAAGAATGATGCTAGCACTGCAGTGACAGTGAACTTGGAAATCTTTGGTTGGCCGACCTTATGTTGATAAGCGTGTGTGGAATAAAAGACTTTCATATAAACAGTCATTCCATCACATAGCAGTCAGTCTGACAAGTATCTTATATGCAATGTTGCAGGTAAAACTTTCAAATCAAGAATCAGATCTGGTTAGCTTGCTTAAGAAACTTCCTCTTGGCCCAGCTGAACTAGCAGTTGTTAGGGAGAAAGCTGAGCTCCTGTATCGTGGGCAACTGAAGCGGGGTGAAGCTGTACTGCCTATCATGTTAGCCACATTCATCTTTGATGTGCTGTGCCCAAGTAATGGTGGAACACAAACCAAGCGACAGGTGACAGGGAAACTTTGCACCATCACTAAAGAGGACGAGGAGCTAGGATTCCAAGCTGCTCTCCATGCTATAGGTGCAGTATTGTAAATAAGAGAAATGATTAATTGGGAGTTTGTGATTTATGATGAAGATTTGTGAGTTTGCACTCGTTGTACTACTCATAGTAAGGAAATGGAATAGTCAAGGAGATACGAGCGTCGTAAGGGACGTTTGAGTTTCATAACTGTGACATGTTATTTACGATGTAGGTTGATTTCAAGGCATATTTGCACGAGCGATTTTTGATACCGTTTTTGTCCCGATCTCCACTACGAATTTCGCGCCAGTGTTGGACCTCCAGATCGCGCATGTAAACCAGCTGTGGTTTCCAACTTACGACGAAAATACACTTCTTGTTGATAAGACGTTTATAGACGCTCTGATATAAAATTTATGTTCATTTTATCACGTTCCATAGACACTCTAGCAATATCGTGTTCAAATCGCGCTGAAATTGCAGTTGGTTGCAACACGAGTGAGCGCGAGTGCCAAAAACATCACGGTGGAAATTACGGTATGACAAAAATTGCACCAAAAATCGTCTGTGTAAATGGACGTTGCTGCGGAATTGAGATTTAAAACCGAGTAAAAACCCAGCAAAGTCACTACAATACACCGATCTGTGTAAACCTACATCATTCAAAGAAGCTCAAAGAGAAGGGCATCAAGTTTGTTACAAGAGATATTCAGGCTCTCTTAGAAACTCGTTGCAGTTAATCATCAACTTTATTTACCCTCGAATTTACAGAGTAGCATTGCTTCTAATATTTCTTCGAGCTACTTAATGTTAGAAATTCGAACTAATGAAAGAAAAGTTATAATAAAGTTGCTATATAAATTTGTGCAATACAGTGAAACCTCCATTAAGCGGACCCCCAATTAAGCTGACACCCCCTATCAAGCGGACACTTTGCCTGGTCCCGAAATTAACGTCTTATGTTTCCCCTTATAACAAACCCCTATTCAACGGACACCTCCATTAAGCGGACGCAGAAACTAAAATAAATTGTATTTGGCTAATTTCTATTGTTAAAAACCTCTATTAAACGGACACCGAACTGAATTCTCAATGTGGCATTGGATTACGTCCTTGAAACAGTCGATTTCATAGACGATTAAATGTATCCGTATTATCGTTGCTGTATTGAAAGGGCATTATTACAAATAAATTAAAGTTGGTAATGAAAGCTGATGAACTTGAACTCTGGAGAGCTTAGTTAACAACCTGAAACTCTATTACAGTACAGAGGAACCGTTGAATGTTAATTGTTAACAAACATTGCGCAATTGTTATAAACCTTTATTAAGGGGACACCCTCTATTAAGCGGGTACTTGGGAAGGTCCGCTTAATAGAAGTTTCACTGTATCACAGGACAAAATTAATTTGCGGAAGGTGTTCCAGGATTTGGCCTCCTGGTCCGGGTTGTTCGAAAGGTGGATAGCGCTATCCACCGAGTAAATCACTATCCAGTGGATAGCGTGGTTTGTTATGTTAAAATTTATCTACTGGATAGTGATTTATCCGGTCGATAGCAGTATCCATCCTTCGAACAAACAGGGACTGGTAACTTAAAGAATTTAGGCCATTAGTAGTTGTAAATATTTTAGGTAGGTATTTTAGGTAATCATCACAAGAGTTACAACAATGTGCTAAATTCCTTGGTTATTAACTGAGTCTTCGGCAAACGCCTTTCTTCACCAGGGATGAAAGGAAATGTTTTAGAGAACCAGTACCCCATGTTGTGTGAGGGTACAAGAAAACAGAGAGGAGACTTGGCACTAGCACTTCTCCTTCACTGCAGAGATGATACCTCCAGGATTCGCCAAGTCATGGATGTTCTGTTGGACAAGAACCGATATAACTTACCAAACAGTACTGGAGTGAAGCAAGACAAGAAGAAAGTCGAAAGGTCTGATTCACAGGAGAACAAGAGTGAGGAAAGCGAGGCGTCCAGCAACGGCGGTGCTGTGAAGACCAGAGCTAGCTTAGGGCTACCCAGCCGCAGAGCAAGGTAGACGTATTGCTGGTGTAGTTGGGTATTGACATTTTATTTGCATATTCATGAGAAATACTGCCTGTTTCAGGGTTTGGATAGTGACATTTCCGGAATATCTGAAACCTTTGAAAGCACAACGCAGAGCTTTAAATTGATAACGCGTTCTTGTGTCTTGTTGCCGTTCATGATGATTGTAGTTTGGTGGCTGTCTACTGGCTGGTTCTTGTGGCATTGGTTAAAATATACAGCGAATGAAGAAATAAAGAATAAAGTCCTAGGAACGTGTTTCAGTTGTCACAGTTGTTCACCTTGAGGTCTCTTTGCTTTGTTTGTTTTTTGCTTACTTCGATAATCTCAAGTTTGCTTATCATAAAGCTTTCTGAGAAGCCTAGTGAACCAATCCAAGTAACAGCTAGCGATGATAATGCTTAAATTACATATACTCTACTTATTGTGTTGAGTATTTCCTAATTGCTTTTTCTTCTTGTTGTTATTGTTCTCCAGCAATGGCCAAAATTCCTCCAGTACTAGTGACAGTGGCACAGACAGCAGCAGCAAAGACAGTAGTTCAGTAGTAGACAGATGTAAAGCACGTGGAGGGAATGCCAGACCTCCGCCTCAAAGACTGGCTGCAGATGTTGTATCGATGGATGATGAAAGCGGAAGTTCAAGCGGAGTAGACACAGATTCAGTTCCAATTCCCGTCCGGGTGGTGGATGGTCATCAAACCGATCTTGTGAAAGGCATGCGTACTGCTGTTCCGTATGTTCACGCTCTTCAACTAAATGACCCTGCTGAAGGTAAAACTGCTGTTCCTGACCCGAGGCAGGATTTGCCTAATGTGATTGTCCCGAATGACTTATTAATGTCCGTCCCAAAACAAGATGCCGCCAATGCCAGTGATGCAGAGCCTGTCCAAGGTGACATTGGTGTGAAGGTATGCACTCGGGATAACCGATCTAGCATGTTAGATAAGGAACCACACATTACTGCAGTTGTTGATCGTGTCCTACGTGCTACTGGTACAGTCGAGAGTGTACCACCAGTATGTGGTCCGGCTGGAGATGTTCCACAAGTCCGTGACCCAATTGAAAATGTTCCACAAGGCTGTTCTCCAGCTGGAGATGTCCCTCTCGTCTGTGGCGATCTTCCGCCATTAGTCCTGACAGAAAGCATTCGTCCAAATCTCCAATCCCCTACTGCGGCTGGATTAATTGCTAACGTACCACGTTTGAATGAAACTTCAGATTGTAGCAACAAGATAACAAGAAACACCTTACCAGGTACCTCGGAGACCGTGAACGTTACTTGCGCTTCTGGCGACAGGCCAGTTCTTATCACTGGCAAAATCCCTGCCGGTCAGGATCTCTCATCTGAAGGAGATGTGTCGGATATTGAAGCTGACTTCGAGGATTCTCAACAGGAGATGGCTAATTCTTCAGGGACGGCAAATACTTCGGTGGATTCAGGCGAAACGCATGATGTTCATATTTCACCTTCAGTTGCTGCTGATGATGAAGGGATGTCAGGTTCCCTGAATGTGGTCGTTGAAAGTGGCAGTTCAGCATCTGTCTCCCCTGGCCGTGATGATCAACATTACAATGAAGGAGAAGCAGCTGATGCTGCAGCAGCACCATTAGAGGCAATAGAAGAACAATCCAGTGAATCAGGAGCCAGAGGAAGCACCAGCGCAAGTGCTGATGATACTGACAGAAGCCGCCGCCGTAACAGGACACGTGGACGAAGGAAGAAGAGAGGCGGCAAGTCTGCTCTTTATCAGGCTACCGAGGCTGAGGCGCATTTCATGTTCGAGCTTGCCAAGACTGTGCTGAGTAAAGCTGGGGGGAGCAACAGCACATCCGTGTTTACCCAGACAGCAAGCAGCGACACTCAAGCTGGACCTCATAGAGTACTGCAGTTGTGTGCATTTGAAATTGGCCTCTTTGCCTTGGGACTCCACAATCGAACATCCCCCAACTGGCTGTCACGAACGTACTCATCGCATGTTTCCTGGATCTCAGGTCAAGCCATGGAGATTGGTCATCAGGCAATAGCCCTTCTCCTGGAACACTGGGAAGGGAACCTAACGCCTTCTGAAGTGGCATCTATCGCTGATCGAGCTTCTAGGTCAAATGACCGTGCCATGGTGCGTGCTGCAGCTGAGCTTGGCCTGTCATGTCTTCACATGGCTACCACTTTAAATCCGGGCGAAATTCAGCGTGTTCTGTCTCAGTGTCGCGAGGAGGATCCGCAGTTGTTGGACCAAGCTTGCCAGGCCGTTGAAAGCGCCGCTCGGGGTGGTGGTGTGTACCCCGAAGTTCTCTTTGATGTTGCCAAACATTGGTTCCACCTTCACGAAAGAAACCAGACCAACAGTGGCACAGCCGCAAGGCCAGCTAAAAGCGAATCAAGAAACAGAAGTGTGTTGAGTAGATCGTCTCAACCTTCAGCCTCTTCGAGCCAGTCTCCTCCACTCAGCCCCTTCGTGCCTCAGATACCACAGTTCACCATACCTTGCAGTTACTCATCAATACCTCCCCCCCTGTACACCACGCCCGAGCAATATGTTCAGCAGCAAATGCACCAGCAAGTCCATCAGATGATGGGGCACTATCCGGCTTATTTATCAGGGGGGTCCTCAAGCTACCGGTCCGGTTCACAGTCGCATTATTCATACCCTTTCTCGCGATCCTTGCCAGGGACTCAATTTTCATTATCGGGAGCGTATGCCGGCCTCACTCCACCCCCGTATCAAACCACAAGTGCGAGTTCAAGTTCTAACCAGCATTTAAATCGCATCACACCAGCGCAGCAAGGAACACAAGTCTCGTACTATCTGAACAGTGCATACAGAGTTGGTATGTTGGCACTGGAGTTCTTATCCAGGCGCACTTCAGATGACCGCCCAAGCGTGAAGTTTTCCCGTAATCCCAGCTGCAGTGAAGACATTAGATGGTTGTGCAGCCTGTCTGCCAAACTCGGTACTTCGCATCTTCAGAGGTTTTGCGTAGCCGCGTTAAATGCAGTAGTTAGCCCATTCGTTCTGCACGACCTTGCGCTGGAGGCCGCCAGACACATGGCTCGCTCCAACCCAGCTCAGCTCGCCGCGAATCTGCGTTCACCAACTATTAGTCCCTTAGTACAGAAGAGTCTAACAATGTACGCACAGTGTATCCATTATAACTTGATAAACATTTCCCAGAGCGAGTATGATGAGTTTGTGGAACTCCTGAGACACGCACGGGGAGCCTTTTGCATGGCACCGGGCGGAATGACACAGTTTAATGAACTCTTGCAGAGTATTCGATGGGGTCATTCTAAGAAGAAAGAACTTTGGCAAATGATCATGTCCGGACTGGCGAAGGCGTAGTGTATTGCTACGAAGATGATTGAATACTTCTCGGAATTTGCTCGGCAACGAAGTCAAAGCTTGGCACTGGTGGAGGACATAAACAAAAGAATAAATTAACTTTGGATAATGAGAAATTTCGAAGACCAAGCGTAATGGCCCTTGGACAATCACGAGTAACACGATATCTATACTAACCCTCGCTCTGTTTTATTCTCATTGTCAGGGAGACTGTAACGGGTTGTTAGCTTTACAATGCCTTCGATTTTCGTAGCGCAGTCAACTGAACTTAGACTAAATCTCTTATGTGAAGAGTGTTCATTGTTGTCTTTGTTATTGTTGACATTTTGTCTTGTGTGAAATAAAGTGGAAACCGGAATTGCGGGTTGAGCTTTGTTTTATTATTAGGTATAGCCCCTTTGGCCGTTCGTGTTATTTTTGTGATAACCCACTTTTGGAGGATACCTAGGGCAGGTAATGGAGGCGAGGCACAGGCGAATTGGCGAGGAAAAAATCTAGACGTCGAAAAGTAGGCGAAAAAGCGAAGACCCCGAAGAACGGCAATTGGGCGCAAAGTGGTTCGAGATTTGGAAAAAAAACAGTCAGTTTATTTATTTCTCGTTTCGCACGCCCTTTTTCTTGACAGATAAACATTTCACACAAAACTGTTTTACACGTAAACATTTAATTTCAATCAAAGAAGTACATCTTAATGATAAATACGAAAGCTTCAATCTCTCCTTATAGAGTCTAAATAGACGGATATCTTCTAAACTTAAATAAATTCATGTCGCTTTCAGTTGTGTGCATGCCGCTAGGTGTTGATGATTCTGAAACGATAAGTTGTACTATTCTCCCTAGCAACATTCGCGATGTAATACTTCTGGCTGCATATGGCGTGCTTTATATGGAATAGTTTAAACTGTGTAAATGAATTCTTCGAACTAAAAAGTGCTGCCTTTTCTCGGGGGAAAACGAGCGGCTGGACGCAAGAAATAATTAATGCACACAGGATGAATTTCAACTGGCAAGCATCCGGACGGATGCTTGCTCGATTTCCAGCCGTTGTTGATCCTCTTCCCAACGTGTGGGTTGTAATTTTTTAATCTTAATTAAATTTTTCTTAGTAATCTTTTTAAATTATGTACATATTTTATTATATATTTTTAAGGTTTTTTACCCCCACCCCCCACCCTGCTTTTTATTTTTTTTTATTTAATGTCTTGCAGTGATGGGGGCATGCCTCCATTTGCAAGACCCCCATAATGTAGATGTAGATGTGGGGGGCAAGGAACGCCGGATCACAAAACGGCTAGCCTGCGAGCAGGCTAACGTTGTGGAGCACAAGCGCGCGCGGCGTAGCTGCGAGTGCGAAATCGAGCGGCGACGCCGCGAGATGAGAAAATGACTTTCTTGGCACCTCTTCACCAGACTCCTTCCCTCCGGATCGCTTTGCTCTTCGCCGCTCGCGCGTGCGACTCAAAGGTGAGCCTGCTCGCAGGCTACAAAACGGCTGGAGAGCGAGCTTTTTGCCAGAAAACAAATTGCATTGATGCTGAAGGTCAAGAGTGAACTCTTGAGACAGAAAACCAAAAGCTGAGCATTGATATGCTTGAGATACTTCGCCCGCCATTACTGTTTTTTGTTTGTTTGTTTGTTTTGTTTTGTTTTGTTTTGTTTTGCGCGCGCGCGCGCGCGTCCTCGTGACCTCACGCTCGATAGGGAGGCTGAAACTGGCATCTAATTTCGGAAATTCTATCAAAGAAGGTGCACCGCAAACGTATTCCTTGATTTCCGAAACTTTTTCCTGAACGTTTCTCGTTCCACTCAATTTCTATTATTAATTTCTAATATCTTTCGAGTTTGTAAAATTTTAAATTTTGTGTATAGTAGGTCCACTTCAGCCCTTCGACTGCCAGTTCCCTTTCAACCTACTTATCAAATAAAATTTACCTCACTTAAGGCGGGGGTATACCTGAAAAAATGCAACTTTTTTGAACTCTTATACCAGTCAGGATATAATTCCAAACCACAGACAACTATATATCATTGGAAAGCTATTTAATCAAAGATTATAAAATTTGCTGTTTTAGTGACACCCCTTGCATGTATCACGTGACACGGGCTGGTCAAACTGCCGCCTGCTGTGCATGACTGATGTGTAGTTGAGCAAAGATATCTCATTCTGGGCTACAGAAAACTGTGTGTTTTTCATATTATCTTACAGAATACATACTGTTAGTGGTAATAAGCGATGGGATTTGCTCAGTTGTAAATTTGCACAAAAAAGCAATAGTATCAAGTTACAAGATCCAAATTAGGTAAAATTTGAATTTTTGATGCTCAACAATTTCTTTACTTTAACTCTTACCACAAAATCCATCGCTTATTACCATCAACACACTAAGAAGTATTTACCTTGAAAATTTCAGCTCAATATCTCAAATCCATCTTGAGATATCTTTGCTCAAAGGCGGAATATCGACATTTTAAGAAATAGTGCTTTAAAATCAATAAACACAAATAAAAGACAGTATCAATCGAACTGTGTTCCCAATAAGTGTCAAACAGTACATGTTCTCATTATTTGAGTCTGAGGAAGTAAATTAAAAGCCGCCGGCCTCATAAGTGATGCCCTCCATCTCACGGAGGGCTTCTTCCCGCCTTGTGCGAACAAGTGATAGGCCCTGGCGACGCTTCTTCTCTTTTGTTGTTGCCTGGCTATCAGCCTTACAAAGTCTCTTCTTGTCCTTGATGTGTATTAAGCTGCTTGTATAGGACCCATGTGGAATAGAAAGTCTTTCCATAATTTTCTTTCTGCTTTCTGCTCCTTTATGGAAGTGACATACTGCAGATGCAGCTGCACAGCACACCACTTTGGCTCCATGGTGCTTATGTTTCGGGCACCTGACCCAAACCATTGAGTTAATGCACTCACTGGGGTTTTGGGTTGTTCCCCTTACACATCTCTCAAGAAGCTTGGAGTCACTGAGAGTAAGAAATGTTGGTTTCAACAGTTCCAAAAACACCACTGGCAAACAGTCATCCCCTTTGTATGTTTTTGTGCCTGTTGCCACTTGCACCATGAGTTCTCTCCCACTGGACAGAATCTATGTTGCTTTGTAGGATTGTCTGATTTGACACTGTGATGTAGTATGGCAACAATGTTCTTTTTCATTGCATACACAGCAACATCTACTTCCCTTTCTGAGGGATTTGCCTTTGAGAGTGTTTTGACGGATAGCCAAGCCATAATACTTTTGAAGTTGTTTTATCTTGCCTTCAGTCAGCCGGCCATGACCACCAATGGGCTTTCCATCCTCAAGTTTTCCTTTTGTTCGAGATTTTAGGTTCAGGAGGTGTTTTCCCATCCTCTTTTGGACATGGCCTACACAGTCAAGCTTTACAACTTTGCAATCACTGCTGTACAAATTCTCAACAGCACTGAACGCTTTACTGTCCCCATCTGATACCATCCATTTGTACCGAATGTTATGCAGCTCTATGGATCTCTTCCACAGAATTTCAGCTCCCTCAGCTTCCATTGCTGGTGAACTCCCTTTAAAATTTATATCGCATTCCCCGGATGCCAAATCTTCTCTTCTCCACTCTTCAAATCGCTCATTGTCGTCTTCACACTGACTTTTCTTCAATGCACACTTTTGACATGCTTTTGACAAAACATGGTAATCTAGTACCTCACCTGTGTCCACTGAAACCACAAAAACCACACCTGTCAATGAGGTGAAGCCCCTTTTGGCCCACGTGCCATCAAAACTTACTGCCGCATCTATAACATTTCCAGTATCAGACTCTCCATTCTCCTCCGTGATAAGCTTTCGAAGCTTCTGGCCTGCACTCAAGAGTTCTTCTTTGGTCACACTTTCTAAGACATCTAAAATAGTCTCCACCTGCTTGTAATAGGCCCTCTTAGACAGGCATGGCATGTTCATAATACTGCAGAATGATGCAAGTCCTTCGTAACCACAACCAGTCTCAATTGAGTGGTAGACAGCCCTTCTGTTTACGTCAAATGACTTTCCTCTTTTGGAGATGTTGACTGAGGTGTGTAATGTGGTGTCTTCATCACAACCATCACAGCATATGGAAAGATCAGACATCAGCCCTGCACGCCTACCAGTGTTCTCTTCAATAGTCAGATTCCCTAAAACCAATTATAGTGTATTTGAAAAACAGATACATTCTTCAAAAATGTAAAAGCAACCAAAAATTTTATTGTCATATACCCCCTATACCCACTGCTCCCACAATACTAATGCACAATAATTTTTAAAATATATAAAATTTGCTTACATACATTTATATTTATAATTTCAATTTCAAACACATTTGGTTAAATAAACTGTCCTACAAGTTTCATGTTGCTTTACTCACCTTCCTCGCATCTGTGCACATTGGAAAGGACTGAAGATAAGTTCTTCAAATGGACCAGTCTGTAACCATCCTCTGCCTCCACTAAGTTAGTTTTCTTAGTTTCTGTTTCGCTTTCTGAGCTTTCAGAACTGTCATCTTCGGAGTTGTACAGCTTCATCTTCTTTCTAGATGCACTCTCCGGTTGATCAAGCTCCGTGTCTGAGCCTTCCATGTCACTTGTTTCCAATAACTCCTCGTGACTCTCGTGGGGCATCTCCGGTTTTGAGCGAGCAATTTCATCCTCTTCCAACACTGGTTTTTCCACCGATTTTGCGTACGAAGGAACCCCACTAAACCCTTTTCCTTTCCGTGTTTTTCTGAAACGACTTCTATGCCTTTTCCCAGCCATATTCAACCAAAAATATTCCTATATGTCTATACTCCGACCTCCAATGCTCCCACAGCTAAAATTCTATACCATAATGCAATTGGCAATACCCCACTTCATGTAAGAGGTAACAGAGAATGCCCTATTTGACAGTGGTTCGATTTTCGCGCTTTCCTGGGGATTCAAGAGGTAGTAAACAAGAGAAAAACAAAAGTTATCATTCCCGTTGCCATGGTAACGCGATTTTTATACATCACCTCGTCCAATAAAGTGCCTCGCTGACGTTAAATTATTAAAAATAGTCAAAAAATTCATTTGTCAATGGAAAGGTAAATAGTAAAAGATGTGTATTCCAACGAAAAATTTTTTTCCATTTTTCCACCAAATTTCAGGTAGACCCCCGCCTTAAGAATCTCGAAACTTTTGGCTGAATGGAAAGCGCTTTTGGACAACCGCACAACCAGTACTGGGGGATCCAAGACTTGGATCCCCCAGTACTGGTTCTGCGGTTGTCCCGACGCCGAACACTCATCACTCGTGCCAGACCCCTGAAGGCCTCTAACCTGTTGTAACGTAAGGGTCGCCAAGTTAGTTGGGCATATAGGTATATCTCCTCATCCATCTTTCAGTTTACTTTGCCGACAAAGCAGTAGCTTGCCCTTTTTATTACGTTGAAAATTTGATCAAGTTAAGCTTATTCAGCACATTGCTCGAAACTTTTGTTGGCTCGAGAGCGGTGGAACCATCCAACATGGACAGAATTTGGAAGTCGAGCTTCTTTCTGCTTACAATCGCCTTCTTCGATATTTTAGCAGGTAAGCTTTTGGTATCTTAGTGTGGCTTTTAATAGCACTGAAGTAAATTTAATGTTGACCTTTACCCTAAGAAACTCAGCAGAACGTGCAGGTTACTCGAAAATAGCTCCAAATTGATACCTGCCGATACGCGACAAAATATCGACGGTGCAGGACGGCTATTTTTAAGCTTATGGTTCGATTGTGCTTCCAGTTGCTTGTGTTTTGAACGACGTTTTAAAAATATGACAAACGAAAAAACCTTTATCGATGGTGTAAGCAAATTCTATATAGAGCGTACACCCGGTATGTGGTCGTGTATGTTTATGTGCTCAAAACTGGATAAGTCTTGTAGCATTTGAAAACGATAGGGCAAGCGTATTAATTACAATTGTGTGGTCGCTATGGGACCTACATCCCGCGCACGAAATGAAATTTGCTGATTTTTAGCCTTATTTATCACATTTTAATTTCACGCGTGTCTGTGCTTATAGTACACAACACTAATTACGTCGTAAAGTTCGTTGAGCTTCTGCCTCGGAGAGTACAGAATGTTCAATTTTGATGTTGAATAAGCAATGTAGAAAGCTTAATTTATGAATTTGAATGTCCTGTATGTAGATGAGGGCACTGTTCCAATAAAAGCCATTAATAAAGCGTAATAAAGTTATTTTGTTCAGGTAAAATTCAGTGTACAGATTTTTGATAATAACGGATTTTGTTCCCTTCCATTTTCTTTACATGTGCCCTCTATATCATAGAAAGCTTAACATTTTTCTTTTTGTTGTAACAGTATTTAAAATGTCTAACTTGTAAACGATGCCAGTTTCAGCAGTTGACAGACTTCCCACAGTAGATAAAGCGAAATATAAAACTTATTTACGAAAGTTTGCGAGCAATCGGAATCACTATAAAGCTGATGCTAGGCAGAACTTGGAAAATGCAACACAGTATGTCAAGGAGAAGTTTGAGAGTGCCGGACTCACAGTCAGTTTGCAGAATTTCACCACAAGTGTTACAACAACTGGGCAGGTTTGTTCCTAAACTATAGTTGCTTTATCACAGAAAATATTGAAATTACAGTCAAACCTCTCTAATATGGACACTGAAGGGACAGAGCAAATTGTCTGTATTAGAGAGGTGTGCATATTGGAGTGGTCACTATGATGACGTCACTTTTAAGTCTCCACTGACAGTTTAGAGTGTTGAGTAACTACAATCAGGCCCAAAAGTGAGTGTCTTGTGAATTTCTCAATCTAATTACTGATTAACTTTATTTGTGCTTCTCAGTTACAGTGTACATGCTGTACATACGAAGTTTGGAACAGAACGAAATACTGCAAGTAGGAACTTACCACACCGTATTATAAAAGTACAATTTTAATAAATGTGTCGCAATAGTTTACAGGTGCAGTGAACAGTAACTGGAGTAACATGTAAAATGTAGTAATTCTACATGTAGTAATTTACCGCAAATTATCGACACCTGGTCCTCAGAGTGTCCGTAATAAAGAGATTACATTTGTATGAATTTGCTTCCTAGGGTGGAGATTTAGTGTCTGTTGTCCGTTTTAGAGAGGGTCTGTATTATAGAGGTTTTTTGTGGAGGAAATGTATAAGAATTTTGTTGGTAGATAGGAAACTGTCTGTATCAGAGAGGTGTTTGTATTAGAGAGGTGTCCATATGGAGAGGTTTGACTGTAAATGCAAAGCATTATATGCAAGGATGCAGGTGGCAAGTAAGCTAAAGAATTAACAAAAGCTTATTTATTTAATAATTTACTTCTAAGATAACCTGTGAGAAAATTGTTTAAAGTTGTACTGAAGATATCATAGATGTCTACAGCTGCTGGTCAGGAGTAATTTTATTGAATAAATTATTACCATATTTTATCAGGGGGATTTTTCCCGGAGAACGCACCACAGAGAAAGTTACCTGCTAAAGATTCCCTTGGAAATTTTTGTTTTAAGGTGCCCAGAAATGTATGCCAGTATGCCCCTGGTTACCACACGAAATATTAAAGTGCCTATGAAGAAAAAAATAATTCCTGCTCATTTGAAAGGCTTTTTAAAGTAAAGAAGAATGACGTTTTCCTTTTTGGAGTATCTTTTTTTGTTTTAGAGATATTCACGTTTTTGTATTATGCAAATGAGGAAAGTGATGACATCATAGGTGGTTACTCTAAAACAGCACAACACTCAATTGAGAATGACTCTAGAAATATTAAAGCAGTGTTCTTCAAACTTGGCACCAGAAATGTACATCACAAAAGAAACAGAATTATATCTACTATGTTGTTGCCATGGCAACACTCTTGGCTCCATTCTCTTTCTGTGAAAAACCAAATATCCCCATTTGCAACCTTTTAAAGTGGGACAGAGGGTCTTGCACGGAACACACATGTTTCCCATATTGTCTTAACTCTCCCGATTAGATTGGTGGGAGTGGATGATGTTTAAGATAAAATCTCTCTGAGTTTTAGTCTTAATTAAAACAGACCAGTGGTATAACTGTCGCCATGGCAATGGCACGAAGGGTGTCACTATATTTTTTTTGTGATGTACATTTCTGGTGCCAAGTTTAAAGAACACTGCTTTAATATTTCTAGAGTTATTTTCGATTGAGTGTTGTGCTGTTTTAGTGGAACCACCTATGACATCATCACTTTCCTTTCAAAAAGGTAAATATCTCTCAAACGAAAAAATATATTCCAAGAAGGAAAAGGCCATTCTTCTTTACTTAAAATGCCTTTCAAACAAGCAGGAATTATTTTTTACTTCATAGGCACTTTAGATAAAAACAAAAAGCAAGGAAGTATTTGACAGTATAAGATGCAGACTGTGCCAGGAAGACTGACAAAGTTGTCAAGGGCTTCCTCGTCACATGTATAATTACAGTTAATTGATAATTTATGCACGATATAACATCTAAGAAAATTGGTTAAAGATATCATAGACGGCTTCAGAGGAGAAATAGAGAATTTTTGGCAAGTCAAATTGTTGTTTCAGAAAAAAAAAGATCCAACTCAAAAACAGTGCAATAAACAACAAACATCTTGTGAAAGGTTTTGGGGAGCAATGTACATAACATGATCATTTAGTACATGTTTCAAGGGAACAAGGTATATTTGTGGATTAATCTGAGGGAACAAGAAGATCACTACTGGTAACAGATACTTTGAAGAAAAATTTTAGGGAACAACAGAATTTTTGAAACTATATAATTATGGAAAAAGGACTATAATAGGGAACGTGCATCCCTGCTACGTATACACGGGAGACATTCTGTGGGAGCTGCTTTCTCATAAAGAAATCCTCATTGTAAAGAGCAGAAATTCCAGAAGTACAGAATTAAAGGGAAAGAAGACCATCATAAAGTGTGTTAAATTTTCTATACTAGAGTGGTATGCTGAGTGATGTAATATAACACTGTTTAATTTTGGGGCAAAATAATGCTTCAAGAGTGAATTTTCACATAATATATAATGGAGCCTTGTTATAATTAAATCCCATTCATTGTAATGATCCTGTTATCCCACTCCCTAATATGATGTACATAGATATCCTGTTTTTAATGATTCTTTGGACAATAAATATTCATGTTCACAGCTGGATCCTCATAACTCTCATAGATGTCTTGCATGTACACTACAAAATAATACGTTTATTGCATACAGCAACTTAGAAATTGCAATCTCCTTTTTTTCACCAAATTAAGGCTCTGCTGATTAAGGCAATATTATTGATACTTTTTCATCAGAGAGGCATGTACATACCTTTATTTTTGAGCTTTTTTCTGTTATTATTTTTTGCGGAAGGGGGGGGGGAGGGGGGCTTTGGAGGAGGAGTGGATGAGAAAATGTTATCGCAAATTGGTTGTTTACCATTTGGGTATTTCATTTCTGCCTCTGAGACTACCAGCAAAGGCTACCTTAGATAAGATTCTGACATTCAAGTCAAGTCATCTTTATTTAGGCAGGGTAGCCCCATCAGCCGTAGGCTGGTATCAAAAGGGGCCCTGCGTAAAATTAAGACTACGTGATAAAAAATTATTCAGATTTTAAAAATTACCACAAAGTTATGTACAAGGAGTTTAAAAATTGAATAAAAAGGAAATTACCTATCTATGAAGTACAATTTTTTTAGATCAATACAATAAAAGAGAACAATCAAAGTATATGTAAGTAAGTATTATATTACATTACCGTTATATTACATATATTGCATTACATTCTCTGAATTTAATTAATTTGTTTGATTTGAAATGTTAAAGTCTTTTCTTTATCTGGCAAAGCATTGATCTGACTGATGTTCTTTTCTTGCAGAGTGTCAGTGGTACCAATGTAATTGGAATACTAAAAGGTCAGTTCTTTAACACAGCAAATGATGAAGTCATTGTCCTTGGGGCACACCTTGATACAAGAGGAATTTTACATGAAGGAGTAAATAATGATGGGTCTGGTCTAGCTGCATTGATATCCTTAGCTGAGGATCTCACTGGTAAGTATTACATGTATGTGCAGGGTAAAAATGCCAGTATATAGGATAAATACTTAGTTACACCTGTAATTAAAAAGCCTGTATCAGGCCAGAGGCCCATACCAGCAGAGATTGCCCCAGTTTCTGTTGCATGAAGCATCCAGTGGTATTTCTACTCCCTCCTGGATAGAAATGCTAGTCCATTGCAGGGTTACCCCAGCATATTTGCAAGTACTCACTTATACACATGAACAGGTAGAGAGAGTCATGATTGTGAAACTAAAGGACCTTGTCCAAAGCTGGGCCCATAACCAGGGAGTTTATAACTTGGCAACGTGAAAACTGTTATTAATTAATGGATTTAAACTATTGAAATGAATTATTCTCAACTGAACTAAACTTACATGTTTGTTGGTCAGCTGGCCACTAAAATTCTGTGAAAAAAGCTTGTATTGCACTGTATTGTTCACAATGTATTTTTACTATGAACAGCATTAATACATTGTATGATGATCATGTGTCTGCAACTCACTTTCCAGGATAATTATGACTTTGTAATTTATCACCTGCAGGAAAGGACAGATGTGTGCAGAACCACAGCATTCTGTTTGTTGCATTTGATCGTTCAGAAACCTTTGATGTGCAGCAAGGGCATGCTGTATGTAACAAGAGCTGTGGAAGCACAGCTTTTGTCAGCGATATAAACGCTGTAATTCCACATGGATCAGTCAAGACTGCCATTATTATGGATTGTATATCAAACTTTAACCTTGATGCCAATAGCCAGAAAATTTATGAGAAACCCATCAAGGATTACTTCAGTACCTTTTTTCTTGATCAAGGGGACCTCTACTTGAATAAAGGAAGCTATCTTGCAGTGGTTGGCAGAGAAGATGAAAAGGACCTCTTGACCAAATATGTTGATCAATTTAATGAAGTGAAGAAGACAACGTATGATCAATACCGTGTGTTTGATTTCATGTGGAACTTCAGGGGGAAACCAACTGGCATAAATTTGACAAATGTAGAAACTGCATTTGAAAAGTCTGATACATTAAGGTGAGCATCACTAACAATATGAAGGACAGTTCATACATGTATTAACTGTTGAAGTTGCTTAGGACTTTTACATTGTACATTAACATGGTTACCGTTTACATAATCCACATATACATAATCAGTATATGGTATACATAATCCGCATAGCTATTCAAGCACAAACTCAGACCTTCACTCTTGAGACAGAGATCATCTCTGCTTGGAGAAGGGTTGATATCTTTACAGTCAACATCATTATATTGCTTGGGTCACACTTCTCACCAGGGCTTCAAAAAAGCATGAATTCCAGCTTGCCTTTCAGACAAGCAGCTTGCAAAATTTGGTTGCCTTGCACAAGTTTTAGTTTACTCTTTTAAGTTTAATTGGCAGACAACATACCTGGACCCTTCCCTATAGGCAAGTGGGAATGAAAAGTTACTTGCGCAGCAGGAAAATCTACTTGTCCAAGACGACTGCACAACACTTTTTTCAAGGTCCAACATATGTTCATTCTTGATAGAGTAAAACCCTTGATTTGTTACTGATCAAGTTGCTCAATTCAACATTGAAATCTGAGAGAGGTTCCGGAAACTGTACTGTTCAGCACTGCTGAACAACAACTGGCAACAAGTTTTGAAATTTTCACATCTTTCTTTTGTAGTAAATTACCATGGGTCTGTTAAATATTATTTTTATTTATTAAGTTAAACATGACTTGTAATAATGAGTTTTTGTAAATATTGAAACTCATGTTTGTTCAATTTTGTGGGCTTGAAAGTTGATTTATTTTATTGATTTTAAAAGGAGCTTTAATTTCTTTCAACAGTTTTTGGGATGCCAACATCAAGTCTATACTACTGACAGATACCTGCTATCAACGCGACCCACTATTTAGCTGCCAATCTAGTTCTAATTGTGATAACTATTTGACAGCTTCAAGGGATGATAATCTTGGCTTCATGTACAATACTGTGACTGCAGCAAAAAACCTCACCAAGTTTTTAGTTTGCTCTGACTCAGGTAATGAACTATGTGTAATTATTGTATAATAATGAATACAGCTCTGTCAAATAGAATGGGAATTTGTCCTAAATACTATAATAAGCTTTCTTCTTTTAATCAAAGCATGTACAAATATAGATGCATGTTAAAAGAAAATACTAGGTACACTCCTGGGGGGGGGGGGGGGGGCACTGCCATATATGGGCTATATAGGTATGTGCCACTGTGAAGGGTATGGTTTTCAAGTAGTTTACTCTAGGATAGGGTATGTAAATCAGAGCATTTGGGTCTAGAATAGGGTATCATTTTTCACAAAACTGACTAGTTGGTTGAAGATTTTATCTAGACTAAGGAAACCAGGGATTGCCACTCAAAAATATAAAAAAATCAAATCGGCAAGTTTAAATTTATGCAAATCAGCCTCAACAGTGTCAAAAGATTGGGGGATTTGGGGAAATTACTCTGACTAGTATAGGGTAGCAAAATTCAGCTGAACTAGCTCTGGTATAGGCTAAGGGTTCCAGGGTCCCAGCTGCACATCCCCACCCAGAAATTCCCAAAGTACCCCCCCCCCCTTCCCCCCGGGGGTACACTGTATATTAACTGCCTTGAATGACTTGATATTAACTGATTGGTACTAACGGTTCCCTTTGTAAGGATACCTGATTTAAAAAAACACATTAAGCGACAACCTGGCAAACAAATTAACATACAGTTATGTATGTATGAGAAGATCTAGAGATGTGGGAGAAAAGTATGGACAGGAGCGGTAGAAGAGCATTCGTTGGATAAATAATGCGCAGGGAGAGTGGTATAAGCACCAGGGGTGCAAGACATGCAGGCTTTTAGCCAGATGGCTGCCAGCTGTCCTGTGGATGGCCACTTTTCAAAGAAAATTGTTTTATTTTTCATATGTTGCTTTATAAATTGTTCATTTGAGCAGGCCCTATAGTGCATTTTGGATGCAGGGCTTGACAATAACGGTAGCCAACTAGCCACAGACTAGTAGAAATTTAGTTTTGGCTAGTAGGTTTTCAATTTCCACCAGCCACTTTGGCTAGTCAACAAAATGAAATTGGCTGAACTAGTTTCTGTCTTCCTCAAGAGAGACAAACACAAAGTTTACACTTTTCTCGGAAACAAGGTCAGAATTTCATTGTGGACATTATCATGCTAACGGGCATGTGGTGTTCGGCATGTATGCAAATTTAAGTTTGTCTACTTTTCGCTGGGTGGTATGTAAACTAGGAACTGAACATTTTAATTTTGTTGAAAGAAATATTTGACAAACAAGACAGCATTTTCTGAAAGCACAAATCAAAAATGCAATGCTCTTTTTAGTTTCGCAATTTTTTTCATGCACAAAATAGTACAGAACTGTAAAGGGATAACCTTTCATTTAGCGTAACAATACATGGGTGATTTGTCATTGTATGCATACTTACAAACTTACCATTACAGAAATAATTAGATGAGAAAGATTTATTTCCTTTGACATTCAAATCAGCCGTTTTTAGCAGTCAAATTTCACCAACAACAGTTTACAGTACTGTTCAGATAGTTGTTTTGCTTTTGAAACATTTCTATGGTGCCTGTCTGTGAAGAAGTCAAGTTGACAGTTTTTACAGTGATGTTTTGGGGGTCTCGATGTTTTTCCAAGGAAGTCTCAAAGAAAAACAGAGTCCTGAAAGTCTTTTTGGGAACTGGAACTTTTTTGAAAAGAGTTAAAGTGCAGTAAAACTACCAACATTGTGTACTAAAGAGAGTCACTTGCGTTTTGCTTTCCAGTCTTGCTAGTAATTCTGCTGTTATTGGACCTACCTGAAATTTTCACAAGGCGTTAATTTTGCAAATTTCGCAATTTAAAAAAAATCGCGAAATTAAAGTGACGTGAACAAGTAAGTATCAGGAACATAACACATTATGTTACTGTTGACATGTAGTACCACCATTGCATTTTTGTTACATTTGACATTATTGTACCTGATAAAGTCAGTTTACTAAATTCAAAGACATGTTTCAGTAACATTGCCAAGGAAATAAATGTTGTGTTACTCAAAAACGCAAGTTAAAGTGATTCAAAATACAAAATTTTTGCAAAATTGCTGAATTTAAGTGTCGCGAAATATGCGCACACCCAAATTTGAAATAAAGGTGTCGCAAAAATTTCATGTAATGAGGTGGCCAACCACAACGCTTGGCTAGTAAGAAACAGTTTTGGCTAGTAACATCTAAGTTATCACTAGCCACTAGACTAGTGAGTTGGAAAGTTAGTGTCAAGCCCTGTGGATGCCCACTTTTCGAATCCTAGCTAAAAGCCTGAAAACATGTAGGTTTTCAGTAGGTTTTCAGTAGGTTTTTAAACTCGTGGATACGCGAAGTGTAGAAACGTGTTTGTTGCGGGGACTCCGATATGCAAATCTGTCACTCACTCACTCACTCACTCACTCAGGTGTAGACGCTGCTCGTAATTAGTCAGCCCAAACGAGAGCACCCGAGTCCGATGCCATGTTGGAATAGTAACCAAGCCCAACGCCATATTGGAATAGCAACCATGCAGTCAGTGCGAGCCTACTACTCAATGTGTGCATCATTCCAGCCCGAATATTGATGACTTTGTAGCTTTTACACAACCATTAATATTAGGTGTTTCGCTAAATTGAAGTGGAGTTGACTTTGAATGTTCGAACTAGTACTATGGCCAACTTGAAGGCTGAATTTCAGGAGCATTTGAGTCGTCCAGGCATTCAAAATGACCAGGAGATGTGTATTTGTTTGCTGGAAAGTGACCTGAAAAGCTAATGTGGTAAGCTTTGATGAGAATGTGTCTTATTCCTCGACCTTAATAAGCTTATATGAGCAAAACGAACAACTTTTAATGAACGAAACAGCCATTGAATACAAGACAAACATCGGCACCATTGTATAATACTGTAATTTCATTTTTATAATTTAGTAACATCTAAACCTGAGGCCAGCCGAAATATTGTTTTAACTCTACAACGTTGTGTCAACCTTGCAGTAGTGACGTATTATTGTTTTACTTATCAAGTTTGGCTGAATAGATCTGCTGTGAGATCCAACATTCGATCAAGCAGGACCTTCATTCACCGCTTTGCAGTTTAAACACTTACATTTTTCATATTGAGTTGTCCATGTTCAACCGGCATCGAGTTAAGTTTAGATTAAAGTTGTGTTCTCTATACTTGTCTTGTTTATTTTAGTACATTGATCTGAACTCTAAGTGGGATGTGAAATGCACATAAACTTGGAAAGAAACTCCCAAATACTTGATTTTGATAAGCTTCAATGATTTTTACCCTGTCTTTTGTTTACACTTTTGCTTCCTGATTGAAAAGATAACAAAGGGAAAGAAACCCCCTGTGAGCTTGTCCCCAATCATTAGTTAATACTAAATACATTGGCACTTTAATAAAGCTGTTATTATTATTGTTGGAACACATATTTATGGTCAACAGATTTGTCAGATCAACACTGAAAATGCTTGCAAAAGAGTCTATTTATTTTGATGTATTTTATGTGCAATATATATAGAGACAAGCGGTTCCACATTGGAAAAGAAGTGCTGTCTCATAAGAAACCTTACCTATAACCTAGAATGAAATGCAATGAAAAACGTTTGTGAGCTTGTACGACTTGAGTACATGCCAATTTTTCCAGGAGGCAGATCAACATCAAGATCTGGGTGTGAGGGAAGAGGGGGGGGGGGGGGAGGGGGAAGAGTACTCTATGATTTGTTGGACAGGAGTGTCCTCTGTGACCCAAGAACCCTTAGCCTTTACCACTCCATGTTCTGCTGCAATTTTGCCACCCTAGCTATTCTGGACGTATGTCTGTGATATGTGTGCAAAAAAAGCCTACATTTTGTGAGTTGAGTGCGACCTTGCACGATACAAACCCAGCTTGTTTTAACAGCATTTAATAATACACCAGTAATTGCAAGTTCACCAATATGTGTCATCTCTAGATTACCTAATCCATGAGTTTGGCCATAGGTCTCCTTTGATTAATGATATTTACACATCATTCTATAATTAAATTTCCTAACAACTAGTTGTTTTGTTTGTACATGTAGATATCAATGAATGTACACAAGGAACTGCCAAGTGCTCAAAAAATGCAACTTGTACTAATACATTTGGTTCATACAAGTGCAGCTGCAAGAATGGTTACAGTGGAAATGGCTTCACTTGTGATGGTTAGCAATTATTTTGCCCCAACCCTTAGTTTGATTTCTGATTATTTCATCAGTAAAGTGTTCACTAGAGGCAGTGTTTCATTCTCTGGCTTATTAATAAATAGCTTTCATTTGAATTGTCAACCGTGCCAAAGATTAAGAGACCAGCATTTCTGGAGACTGACTACTGATTACTGTAGGTGCAAGATGTACATGTACATGTAAATCAAGCCTGTAAAAAAGAGATAACCACTGATCATCGCTTAGGAAAAGACCCCAAGTAGCAGGCCAATAGCAAAGTGTTGTGGACAGTAAAGACTGCAACTGCTAACCCTTACTCGAACTGCTTGGAGAGAAACATCAATTACTAACTCCCTGTTCATCAGCAATGCCCTCATCCCATACTCAACTTTGTTAAGTTGCCTTTAAACAACTTAAATTTGGACTCACAGTGAAGCTGGGGTTCAAAGACATTGATTACATGTATATTTTCTCTTTTTAAAATCAAGATATTGATGAATGTGCACAAGGAGATGCCAAGTGTTCGAAGGAGGCATATTGCGTTAATTTACCGGGTTCCTACAGTTGCAACTGCAAGGAAGGGTTTAGTGGAGATGGCTTCAACTGTGTTGGTTAGTTTCCTTTTTGACTAATTGTTTTATTAGTGTACTTTGGTTTACAAAATTGAGAATTCCAGTACCAAAATATGTATAAGGGTCCAAGATTAATATTTAAAAAAATTGATGCGTATTTATTATTATTATTATTATTATTATTATTATTATCGTCATCATCATTATTATTATTATTATTATTATTATTATTTTTCATTGTTCACAGCATCTGGGACTACAACTGTTGCTGCCATATTCTGTCATGTTGTGATGCTTGTAGCCGTTGGTTTGCTGGAATTCACAGTGTAGATGTGATCATGTTTTTACGGGGAAATCTCAAGTGGAATTTCGATAGTTTCTATATTAAATGGCAGCAGAACTTCTCATCCAGCAACCTACAGTATCAATCTTTGAAAACTTCACAACTGCCATTTAAATTTCCATTTTCCATTTCTGACATTGGCATTTCTTTTTAAATGTACTGTTGACTTGTGCAACTGGCAAATTCAAGCACTGGGTGTAAATCACTCAAAGTCGAGACCGGTTCTTGTTGGGCACTTTCCATTTGACCTACAAGCATGCTAGTTTGATTTTCCAGACCTTTCCAGTGGCAAATGGAAAAGCATATTCTGGAATTTCCGGAAAAGAGAAATACATGTACCCAAATTAATTTTAGAAATTTTCGGCTTTTCTGGAAATCTTTCAGGGAAATTTACATAACCATCACATGCTCCTGTTTCAAAAGTTCCAGAATTCTTGGTTGAACGGAAAGTGTCTATTGTTTACCTTCAAACGAATTTATGAATCGGAGTTTGTTGTTGTAATGATATTATTTTACTAATAGGCCTCATTAAATCAAGAAAAAGTATAGCAATTGATTAGTAAGAATCACACCAGGAGGGGTTACTACCAGAAAAACTGGGTGGGGATGTGCGGCTGGCTTCCCAAAATCCTTACCCTATTGATGACGAAAATCTGCAATTGTGTTCAGACCAATGTTAAATTGCCGTAAGCATAATTTGTCATGGGCTTTCATTGATGGTCTTATCGATAATGATGAAAAAGTAGCTTCTAATGTTGAAAACATACTGATATCAAGGCTAGAGTGCAAAAAACCATACCCTATTCAAAATGGCCAGAATCGATACCCTGATACCAAAACTGCTGAAAAACCGTACCCTTTGGGGCCACACATACCTGTATATCCCATATAAGGGGGTACCCCTCCCCTCTCCCTGGTATCATGCTACATCTGTACTTGGTTTTCACACAGAGGTATTTATTAGAATTTTTACTTGGCATAAAGTTCTTTATTGCACAGTTTTTACGACCAATAATATTAGTATATTTGTAGAATTATATCACTTGAAATCACAAAAGTGATATTTTGATGACTGAATTGAAAACATTTTTAGTTGAAATATTAGTACTGTAGTTCAGGTTTTAAGTTTTAGAATTAGTACTAGCAATGTGGCATCTGAATCAAATGATTATCATTTTCAATTTTTTTTTACATCTAAAGTGATTAGTATCTGATTGCTTGCCATGATATACCTGGTAGTTTTAAAATAACTGAAGCCAACATGGTTCAGAATAAGTAATTGAATGATAACAGGGTGATCAGGGCTTTCCACAGTTCTCGTCAAATTTGTCCAATACACATCATCACATATTGTACAATCAATGATTGATTGACTGTAAATCAATTGAGTGATCAATTAATTAGTAAGGCAGTGAGTAAGTCAGTCAGTCAGTTATTATGGTATTGCGATTTTCTAGCACTCGACATTTTAATGTCAATTAGTCAGTAGTCTACATGACTCGGTAGAGAACGATTTATTTAAATTAGTTAGTAAATCTACCAGGCAATGAATCTTGTATAATTGAGTCTGAAGATGGTATAGAATAAATCCGAAATGTAATATCACTAATTCTCCTTGCATCTGCTGTCTTTATTAATGCAGTTACTCGGATTAACCTTTATCCTTTATGTAAATAACAAGGTCCTGCATATTAGAACGTTAAGAGGCCCTTTATTTCAAGGGAGTTTCCCGTTCGGAAATAGAACACTCCAAACTCGTCCCGAGGGTGCTTTTTCCTTTAAAGTTTCGGAAGGGCGGGAAAAGCCAAGGAGAAAAAAATGGTAAATGCAAACAAACAAACAAAGAAATAAAATAAAACGAATACAATTTCCTCAAATAATTTTGAGCAGATTTCGTTTGGGGGGTTGACGTCGCCGACATTTTCCCCATCGAAATTTATTCTTCCTGAATTACTTTATTTGGATCATATTATCAAGGGACCAATGGTCACTTCGCCCCATGGTCATTTCGCCCCCAGTCACTTCGCCCCATAATCGAAGTCACTTCGCCCCATACAGAAGTTACTTCGCTCCATGATATAATTAAAGTGTATATATGCTTACAATATTGTCTCTCTTTGCCTAACTGATGTTATAGTCGTTCCATTTATAAATGCGATGTTGATGACATGTTTGTAATAGCTAGTTTCACTCGCCCCAATCTCTCTTTGTCCCCCACGCAATGCCGATGTTGTTAATGCACTCGTTGGTAATTCGCGCTCGTTGATCGATGGCCGATCGAATTTCAAAAACTGTAACCCTGTAGAGTATAAATTGCATATAAAAACCTTCTATTAAACATGTTCGTAGTTAAAGGACTTAAAAAGCGAGCGAGATCTTGGCGTAGTTATAGTGCGATTGTGTCCAAATATCTTTGTTTGATTACGCGCGTTGTTTAGTGTTCACTTGTAGCACTTCCATAGCAACAAGTCAAACAAAGTCCGTTGATCGATCGATGGCCGATCGTATTTGAAAAACTTTGAAAACCATCCACGGCTTTACGCGCGTTGTTTAATAAACTGCCCTCAAAACCTTTTTTATTGAGTCTAAATGTATTTGATTTATTGCGCGTGTAGTTGTACAGAACTTCTGTTAATGAAGACTATTGTTGTTTCCTTGCCACACGTACCCACGTACCCACGCGTAATGTGTGAACTTATGCCAATTCAAGACTTTTCAATTCGAGGCTTTTTTTTGGCACAACGCGCCGACCTTTCAAAGACTTGTTTATTTGAAAATTCGGAACACGACCTTAGCCAGAATCAGTACGAGCACGTCAGCAAGGCCTCCAATGTGATGGTTGTTTTCGTTGCCAACATCGTACTTGTGGAACGGGAATCTCCCAGTGTGGTTACCGTTTTGCTGTGCAAACTGGTGCTTCCATCGACTGGCGCTGTGCTACCTGCCTGTCCATACGCAGGGAGGCCAAACTTACTGCCCTGCAGATCCGCCTTGTTTCTGACAGGAAACTCAAAAGAATCCAGCAACGAAAGTACCGCGACCTCCAGACCAAACTGTTCGACTTGTGGGACGAATACAAGGCCAACGAACGGTCAGCCAAGCGGTTGCTGAAACCCTGCTCTTACCTGAATGCACCGAGGGACTAGGCCGATAAACCAAACAAACAAAAACTCAAACGGCTCCTTTAGGAGCCACCAAATAAAATAAAAGCAATGATCAACAATGCAGTACATAGAATACATAGAATACAGATCCCGGGGGTGGGGCATTTACCCTCTTTCTTCGTCCCCACCCCGGGGCATTTAGACAGCTTATGTGTCCCCACCCCGGGGAATTTGCCCATTTTTAGTGCAGAGTGCACTATTGGGATGGTTATGGGGGTTGCCTGCCGCTAAGGAACTAAGGCGCTATGGCGCTATGGCGCTATGGCGCTATGGCACTATGGCACTATGGCACTATGGCCCTATGGCGCTAAGGTGTAAACTTTAATGTTTGTTTAATTAATTAATTTCAATTAATTAATTAGTCTAGAGGCAAGGAAGTAGTGGGAGTAGGGTGGGAAAGGTACATGTGTACTCTACGTAAAACACATTCCATCGCCGTAGCTTAACTTTGAACATCGCAAAGCTATATATTTGTTTCAGGTAACCCCTCGCTCTCCTTGTGGTACCATTCTCCTTAGAACAAAACTAATTTGCCCTTAACGCATGCGTAGATTAGTTAGGGTTCGTGGCTTCTATATTAGGTGAAGGATACATTGCATACGGAATCACGCACAAATGTTGAGTGGTTTTCCTTATGGTAGAGCTCAACATGTAAGACGCATGCGTTCTAGCATTGTTAGTGTTATACACTATCTTTACACGCAGTATTTTATATATCGTGTCATGTGACCAAGGACGGCAGTTATTTTTCAGGTAGCGCCAGTTGTCCCTTTTTTTTTTTTGCAAAAGTGAAACGTTACTGTGGCTGCGTAGCTTTTAGAATTACAAACAGGTCGGTTCAACAAATATCATCTGCTGTTTTCAATCTACAATAGTGTGCTTGTCAGGGTTCAAATATATTGCTTCTCCTTAGCGACTTGTTTATTTCTTGCCTTAATTGTGTCTGTAAGAGAGACCAAAAAGTTCTCAAGTTAGTGGCTTTAATACTCCGCAAATTGTAAATTTGTAACAAAAGAAACCAGCAAAATGCTCAAATATTGCTGCAGACGCCGTGGCACCTAATGAAAGTTCAAATTAATTTAATCAGTCTTTGAGGAGACTCATTCATATCGGCCCGAGTAGCGCTGTTTATCTTCAATACTTTTCGTTGAAAAGCTTCTCAGCCATCAATATCGTTGTGTGTTAATTTTGAATTGTTTTATTGTTAACAACAAAGGTGGCAACAGAAAAAGAAAGTGGTATTTCGTGACCATCTGATAATTAAATTAGTTCTTGTTCATCGGTAAAAATTTGCATTTTTAGTAAAACATCGTCTCTGTTCCGTTTCTTCATCACTACATCAGATATTTAACTTTCTTTCATTTATCTCCAAAAAACACGGACATCTTCCGTATGTTTTGGAGAAAACAGGGGTTTCATATTACATGGCTTTGCGAGGAAAACAAAAGTATCAAGTTACAACGTTGGCGTGAAGAGCTAAATTGTCACGTTTGCTGCTTCAGCGTATTGTTGAATTTAAAATGAACGAAAATCAACTTAAAGCACCAGTAGTAATTAATTTGTGCGTAATGTTTGGACCTTGAATAAAAATACAACCTTGAAACATACACACTACAAAGGGGAAAAGCCGTAGCAGACTACCAAGGTAGACACAAACCGGAAGTGAACAGAGCAGGGGTGAGTACTTATGGGACTACTGTATCAGAGCTATCAATTGCGCTCTGCACTATCTGAGATTGTCTCACTAGTTAAAAAAAAAATGCTTATGCCCAGGGGTTAGCCCGGGGGGGGGGGGGGGGGAGATGGGCACTGCTGGAATTGACTGATGCATTAAAAACATGACAATTCTTTTGATAAAAATATAATATGCTAGAAAAAGCCGAATAACTCATGCAAGCTTATCTTTATTGAAACTCGTAATCTTTTCCAAAAGCTCCCTTTTCTAAAATTATTGTTTAAAGTAAAAGAATAAGAACAAAGTAAAAGATTAGCGGTGCTTCATCGCTGTAAATTAAAGTCCTGAAATTTGAAGCGTACGTCATTGCTGCGTTGTCATGGCAAGTTTTCAACGAATCACGCGCGGTAAAAGAGAGACGACATTCACCGAATGTCGTCTCTCGAGTAAGCAAAACTATGAGGCCGATAACGATAAGAACTAACCAGGGCACTTTAAGTATTGACCCCGTGCATTAACGGGTTTTTGAGGGATTACAACGTATAAGAATTCGTGTTGAGGAAAGTAATCGACCGAAATTATATTTTAGTGTTACCAAGCGAATTTAAGCGAACTCGACTGGAAGCTGCATTAGTTAATAATCTGAACTAACATAAGTCTTAAGTTCAAAATCAGTCCAACTCCAACATCAAAACGAAAAGTTCACGACAAATTTCACTAATTTCTTACTTGGAGCGAAGTAACTTCTGTATGGGGCGAAGTGACTTTTGTATGGGGCGAAGTGACTTCGATTATGGGGCGAAGTGACCGTAATTCGACCAATTAGATAACAGAACGTACGGGCCAACTCCAGGGTCTGCCCTTCCACTTTCGAAGGGAAAAGCGTCCTAGGTTGAATGATGTTGTAATACATTTTAAATGATAATATGAAAATTTCATAGATGTTTAAAAGCATACTTAGTGCTACATAACATATTAGATTATGATAAAGATAAATAAAAGTATCAATTATGCTACGAATTGACTTTCTCTCTGTTTGGATTTTTTATTTAAAAATTATTAGCGAACCGAATTTTTTTTTTCGACAACAACTGCAATTCAGACGCGCGCCTTAACCCCACAGTCATCTCCTTTAGTGACTCAAACCTCTTTACACTATTATAGACGACATTTCAAATCCACTAGAAGTTGAAAACGCCTGATGAACGAAATACTCAACAATGGATTTATGTTCTATTGTGAATAATCGATGTACCTACCTACCTACCTACCTACCTACCTACCTACCTACCTACCTACCTACCTACCTACCTACCTACCTACCTACCTATATACATACATACTTTATTTGCAACTCCCCAAAGGGGCTTTTCAGTTACAAAAGGAATAAAAAAGATAAAAATACGTCAATTAAAATGAAGCTGGGAGAGCAAGAAATAAGCATGAGGAATAGCCGTAAAAATCGGGTTATGAGATCCTCCTGTCTATGAAACCCCCACTTGCAGGCCGATCTACACCTAAACAATAACATCACGCGGAGGGGGGTTCTCCCTATATATAAGGGGTACCTTTGGAGGTCTTCACGTTTCTGACAGGGTAGGGATTTCTCAGGTTGAGGTATATGAAACGAAAAGTAAATCTGTCAATTAGATATAACAGGAACTGAAACCTGCCTTTTTGGTTAACATTTCTCCTGGTAATGCTTGATGTTCTCCTGTAGTATCGTTCATTAACTTCATTCCAAGGGTTTAGAAAACGGATGCAGTGTTCTTAAGTAGGTACGTGAAAAGGGGTACATTTTTTGAAATAAAAGGTATACGAAAGGGGTACTTTCTCTGTCAAAAGGGTAGCTGGCTGGACCTCGGGGTGCAGCCCCCCTCCCTCCCCCCCCCCCCCGCACAAAATGTTTTAAAGACTACCCTCCCACCCGGCAATAACAACAAATTATTCGGTGATACGCCCTTCCTCTCCCTCTTAGATATGAGCCTTCCTCTACTTTGCTTGTCATCCGTCTCAAGGAGCAAGTAGAGTTTGGAACAATATACTTCAAATAATTACTCTTTAGTGTTTTAATTGTTTAACAGCCTTATTAAAATTCGACGTTCAAAGTAACTCTTAAACAGGCTTCAACTTTTAAGGAGGCCTCACATAATGACCGCTGTGCTTCACGTATTCGTTTCCTTACCTGTGCTTGTAAGAGGTTAAAACCGCTAAATGGAAAACATCGCCAGTTATCTTTCATCAGTTCAGTCAGAAACAATTTTTTCATAACGGTATAAGCCCACTCCGAATGTGAGCTCTCCGTTTGTAAGCGCGCTCAAAACTGCTTAGAAGTTGCACGAGGCTTAGGCTTATAAACGGAATTTTACATTAGCTCCTACGCTAGCTCCCCAATTGGGATTCCGTTCACAGGCTAAGAGATTCCCCATTTTAGAGATTTCACGTACTCTTTCTTCGTTGCCAGTTGCTCGTTGCCCGTTACTCGTTGCCCTTTTCTCGTTCCTCGTTCATCGATTGTCTAGTCTCGCCGTACTCGGAAATAAAGGCGCACATGATTAAGTCTGGGCACACGTAAACGCAGATAGTTTCGCCTGATTTAGTGCACCGAAATATATGTATCTCTACGGTCCCATTTCTTGGATATTTTCAGTTTTGCTCTGGTTTGAAAAAAAAAGTACTTTGTAAGGCACGCCACCTTAAAAACCTAAAGCGTAAAGAACATTTCGACTTTTGTAATGTTGATGAGCCGATCTCGCCTAATTTCGAAATACTAGTCAAGCACGTATAAGGTTTTACTTAAATAGTAAGTGTCAATTAGAATTGCTCATTTACTATATTCTTTTAAAACGTTCGAAGGACGATGGGATATTTGTTGGTTCATTTCACTGAAAAAATTAAACTGGTGACATAAAAACTGATCAGTTGGGTTAATTAACTATTTTTCATCTCCCTGGCATGACATATGTCGAACCATTTACGTGAGACTGTCTATCTCAAATGAAAATCTCCTATCCTATCTGCTATCTTATCAGATGTTTTCAGCTGGTTTATCCGCATTTATATTAAGAAAAACTGTAAAGCTTGAAATAAGCATCACCCTAACTGCTGCAACACCTTTCGTTGACAAAAGACATCTCCTAGATCAGCTAAGGTTAGTCAAATATTAGGATTAAACGATGGTATAAACTGTAGTAATGAACCGCATTACTATCGTAGGTCTTGCCCCTAAGATATATGGGTGCAAAATTCCAGGACTTTAAGGTTACAGTATACCTTCAGGGGTGTCTCGCGCGCAAGCGATGTAGCGCGTGCAGTTTAAGCTATAGATACCTAAACCCCTATATCAAATTAAAGCTTATGGAGCTGGCTATCAAGCTATACCAAGAATTTTGAAAGAAAATGAATTGTCGAATTTTTCACGACCACTAAATGCGAGCGCCCGAATCACCTTTCGAAAGCTACAAGTCAAAGCGAATTTCGTTTTTCGCCAATTTAATTTTTTCCTCGGTTTCAGGGCCCAAAGCGTTTAAAAAACGTGTCTGCGTTTTGGCATATTCAATTGCAGTAAAAAGTTACAGAACATTTTCGAAATAGGATTAAAAAAATGTGAAGTGATCGTACAAAAGTCGCTCTCGAAGAAAAAGTATTTCGAAATTAACAATTTCCAGACACGCTTTTGTAGTTTATATGTTAAACTAGCCAGTGTCCAAATTTAAGAGCAATTGAACAAATTCCCTTTGAGTTATAACTCTTTAAAGTGTCTGCTTCAAGTGAAAAAATTTATTCGAGAAAACAGCGCTGAGAAAAATTTCTGCTTCGCAAACAAACTCCGCCCACAAACGCCTTCAACTGGGTTCTCAGATAACTAAGCCAATCAGTGCAGGGAAAGTTTACTACCGTTAACCTCCTGGTGAAATTTACGCGCGAATCTCTAAAAAACTCTTGTGTTTCGCAGTGCGCTCAAGGAACCGAAGGCAGAGAGATAATTTTTCTGTAGCTCGGTTTTTCTTGAAGCTGGTCTGGCAAAATGGGGAAGACTACAAACGATACGAACGCTAGAGTGGCTGAGCGAAGGAAACAAACAAAAGACAGCGCGGAGAGCAACTGTGTGTGGGCAACTATGCATGGATAATATTTCAAATGGTCTCAGTGAGTCCGACGATTCGTCGATATCGGACTCATCAGAAGAGTCTCTGTCAGCATCCCTGTTATTGCTGTCAAGCTCCGAAATTTTTACAGAACCTTTCTTTTCTCTTCCCACGAATATTTGCGCACCTTATACGATAACTATAGCTTCATCCGCGTGGCGAACTTTCGCTTCTTCACTCATTGATGTATTTTCATTCGTTCTTCGCTGTTTTAATTCGCTTATTCGAACCGGTCCATGGTTTACACGTGGTCTATGTTTACTTATAACTTAATAGAGATACGCCTAATATCAAAAATGCTGGGTAGTCAGAACAACAATGCTGATCAACTGAGTAGTCAATTCGTGACATCCATATAGGTAATTCCCGCGAAAATCGTCTCGGTTGATTGCATACGCGCCATAGGGCTGTCAATCAAGAGGTAAACTTTTACTTCCGGTGAAAACGTAAAACCGCCATTTTCTCCGCCAATATTTAGCCTTTTTCAAAATTTTTTTTCAGAAATTAGAGATTATTCTTCGACCACTATTTTGACCCAAAAATCCAAATTTGAAGAAAATTGCCGACCCGAAGGTATACTGTAACCTTAACTAAAAACGCCTAATGTTAACTTGCTTTAAAATCTGCTTAAAGGAGGCGGCCGAAAAGCAACATACCATTATTCAGGCTTGCTCCGGTAATATGGGGTATTTTCTCTTTTCATTACACATTTTTGGCTTTAATGGGTGTTTTGCAGTTGTAACTCAGTAGAAAACATTTTATTTGCCGAAAGTGAAAGATCCACACGACAGAAAACTACAAAGGATGAATACAAGCCACGACCATAATGAGGATAATAGAATTGGGTTTTGACAGACTTTTAGTATCGAGGTTGTATGATAGTTTTGGGAAAACAAAATTACTGTTTTGAAAACAGCTGAAAGGAAGTGATAGGAAACAAGGCAACTTCCGACTGCTGCGTTTTTTCAAAGTTCATAAACAGCTGATTTCAGCGGACGCTAACTTTGAAGATAAAAAACCAAACGTGCATTTTGCTGAAATAGCGAACTGATGTTGGCGTAGTTAACGGCATAAGTATCATACTTTGAATCGAAGAAAGAAGATAATTTGGCAGCGTTTAGTATTATTTTTGAGTAAAGAAGCATGCCACAGTTTTGTTAATATTGGATCAAATACCGGTTTAATTTAAGAACAGGAATAAAATATCGAGCTCCTTTTCCTTGTTGTCCAGAAAAAATACGCAACGAGGTTTTCAAGGTAGAGGACTCGGAAATTAGGGTTTTACTTCCTTCGCTATGCCAAAAAGTAAAAATCGATAAAGCGGGTGTCTCAGTTTTTCAAGCCTGTTTCACAGCCCCGCACCCCAAAAGAAGAAATTGGAGAGAGCGGCGTCCTCCTTTTTTTTTCTTTCGGGGCGTTTGTGCGATTAATTGACTCGCATCTAATTAAACCAGGGCTGAAAAGTTTGTAACGTCCGGTCCTTCGACGCTACGGCATTTTAATTTCAAACTCAACATCAATTTGCTTTCAAATGATTTAATTTGACAATAATACAAACACGGAATATTTGAGAGGTAGTCAGTAGAGGTAGTCATATTTGAGAGGTTTATTACTATACAGCTCATCATAAACCTCATTTCCATAGCAGATGACATTGACAAAGAAATTAAACCACATATTTGGAATTTGATTCCAGAGAAGTGACAAATCTAATTTATTCTGAAAGCAATAAGCCCCAAATTTCACTGCAATTAATTAGGGTACATGCATTGCTGCCAAACCTATCTCCAATTGGGGATGGGAAATGCTTGTTGGGAAAGTGAAAATGCAGAGGCAATTTGACTGGACAGGGTATCACCAAGTTGCTTGTGGAACTTGCAACATTAGCAGCAGCAGTGCCACTTATATTCAAAACCACATCCCTATAACCCTTTTCAGAATTTCTATTCTGTATCATGTCCTTTCTATCGATCAGTTTCCCAAGAGAAGGAAAATAGGATAGGGCAGACAAATTCCCTCCACTGGAAAACTTGAGGATGCTATAAATTGACTCAATAGCACTTCCATTTATGCGGAGTGGACTGATAAAATATTTGCCATTGGGAGCAACATTGTCAAAAAACCAGTCACAGAATGACAGAAAGCCATTGATTCCGCCGGCAACGGGAATAAATCACTATCCACTATATTACATCGACCGCACTTCACAAAAATAACCTGCATTCGAAGGGGTGGAAGCCCGGGAGGTTAGTGTGGAATTATCTTGAGCCTTCGAAGCAAGCTCCTTGTTTTGTTGGGCTTGTTTCTGTGTAATCCTGCAGCGTAAAATGTCCTTTACGGAAGTCGAGCTGGTCGAGGATGAAGACTCGTTCACATCTTGCTTGCGTGGCTCCTTGTTTTGACATTCTCGATCATGATCATCGCTTGAATTGTGCCGCTTCATCATTATCAACCACTTTTTACGGCATTACAAAACACAGGAACAACATCCGAAAAGGGATAAAGTTTGACCAATAAGAAAACTACGAAATAGACACTTCGACTTTTCCCGACTTTCGCTGACGATGAGTCACTACGATCGATAATTTTTTCCCTTTGCAAGTTGAAAGTGTAATACATATGGCAAAGGATTGTGGAAGACTGAACGTGAAGAAAGTAAGGAATGGAACAGGAAAATGGGGAGAGAATTGGCGCATTCGGCGTATTTTATTATGTCGGCATGTCCACCTGGGGCCGCCATTGTGCATTTACCGATGCGCGCTGACGTAGACCGGAAGTGACCTATTTCGCGGGAAGAGAAGCCTAAAAATGGATCGGTCTGTAAAAATGCCGTGACATAGGCTAAGTATGGGAGTTGCACGCCCCAAGTGATGGGCTCCTGTCCTTGTTTAAGATAAAATCTCGTAATGTTAGTTTTAATTAAAACAGGACCAGGGGCAAAACTGTTGTCATGGCGACGGCACGACGGGTGTCATTTTGTTTCTTTTGTGATATACATTTCTGGTGACAAGTTTAAAGAACACTGCTTTAATATTTCCAGAGATATTCTTGATTGACTGTTGAACTGCCTTAGTGGAACCACCTATGACGTCATCACTCATAATACAAAAACGTGAATATCTCTAAAACGAAAAAAGATGTTCCAAAAAGGAAAACGCCATTCTTCTTTCCTTTGAAAAGCCTTTCAAATCAGCAGCAATTATTTTTTACTTCATAGGCACTTTAAAGCTTAACCTTTTTTACTTAAATCTTATGCCCTTCTCAAATAAAACATGTTTTAGCGCCCAAGTTGCTGTCGCTTTGCTGTGATGAAATAGCTGTTATTACAGTTGAGCCCACGTTTCAGCGGTGTTACTTTGAGTGCGCGCGAAAGCGAGGCTTTCGGGTCAAACGAAAATACCTCAACAAAGGATCGTCTGTCCTTTTGACCTGTGGACTGTTCTCTTCGGTTGTGTCTGCGGATCTGGTCGTTCATCTGGCCTGATTCTGTTGTGAAAAACATTGTAAGGCGCTGCATTGCTTATGGATGTGTTAACAGAAGTAACAAGCCCGAATGTTCAAAACTGTCGTGGCATTCTTTACCTATAAACAATGCTAAGCTTCTTCGAACTTGGTTGCATAAAATGAAGAGAAAAGACCCTCCCGTGTCGAAACATTCTTACCTCTGCAATGAGCACTTTTCTGAAGATTGTTTTATGCGGTGTGTGGGAGGAAAAAGGTATCTGAAAAGTGGATCTGTTCCTACAAGATTCAGTTTTTCACCGGAGGAAAAGTCAAGGCGGAAAGCTCCTGTTTATCGCTCTCTGCACGTGAGACAACAAAGCACGAAGTTATACTGAACGAAAAGTTATACTGAACGAAAGACGAAGTTATACTGAACTCTCAGTCTAACCCTGTCGATAATTTAGTTGAATTAGAATCTGTTAATATTCCATGTCAAGAATGTGGATTTCCTAGTGTCACTGCTGATAAAGCTGAGGCGGTTAAAAGCAAAGGAGAACTTTTAATGGAGCAGCTTAAAGAAAAGGAAGAAGAAGTGAGGCGCTTAAATGAATGTTTAGAGGCTCAGAGGAAGGAACTCGAAGAAGAACTTATTGAAAAAATGAAACAACTTGAAGTAGAACGAGAGCTTAGGAAAGAGTTGGAAAGCATGTTCCAACAAAGTCTCTTTAACATTGATAATATTAAGAGTAATTCAAAGTTGTTGAGATTCTATACTGGGTTTCCAAACTATGGAGTTTTCAGCATAGTTCTTAGCTTTTTAGGTAGGAATGCAGCCTCTAAACTTGTGTACAGCAACACTGAACAAAATGATGCTCAAAAAAGAGAGAAGGCAGGCCCAAAAGGGACCTTGTCAGTGGAGGAGGAATTTTTTCCTTGTATTATGTCGCTACAAAGTTTGACTACTTGAGGAGGATTTATCTCCAAGTAACAATTATTGTTACTTGGACAAAGCTTATGTACTACAGATTCAAAGAATTAGACATCTTCCCTGACAGACAAATAATTGAGTTACACAAGCCTGCATGCTTCAAAAACAAGTACAAGGGAACAACAGTAATCATTGATGCAACTGAAATGTACATAGAAAAACCTAGTAACCCAGAAGCACAACAGCTCACATTTTCAACTTACAAGAACACTAATACCCTCAAGGCATTAGTCGGTATTACTCCAAGTGGCAGTGTTTGTTTTATTTCAGATCTCTATGGTGGCTGTATTTCTTATAAGGAAATAACCAGTAAATCTGGTTTTATTGACAAATTACAGCGAGGAGATGAGGTCATGGCAGATCGGGGGTTCAGTATTCAAGAAATGTTAGCCTTGAAAGGTGTCAAGGTGAATGTTCCTCCCTTCATGAATCATTCAGGACAGTTTACTACACAGGAAATGCTGGCAACCCGAAGGATTGGAACCCTCAGAATTCCTGTCAAACATGCAATTGAATGTATAAAGAACTACCATATTTTAGACTTTATTCCAACAACTCTACACAAGAGTGGCCTCACTGACATGATTTTCTTTGTGTGTGCGATGTTCACTAATTTTTTGCCACCTCTTGTAAAGTAAAAGTCTGCCTTTAGATAGTTTTTCCCCTATTATATCTAGTGCCCTAGGGTTTGGTTCAGGCCTCTAGGCCCTTGGTGAGGTATCTTACTAGAAGGGGGCTTTGTAGAGTTAAGAAGCTTACAAACACAGTTGCATTGCATGTTTCATAAATAGATTGTTGTAATTAGCATATTTACTTAAAAAAGTACCTTCCCTGATTAAGATGTGGCAAATGAGCTCTGCCTTCAAATATGTAATAGTAAAATACAGAATAACTGCATTGAACACATGGGACAAGGCTACATGCTACATGTCATTGTTTTTAATCACACAAGATCCTCTTTTTGTTAGCATTAACCTAAGCTACCAGTTCCAGTAGGGAAGGGGTGGGGTGAAAGGGGTGTGCCCTCAAGTCTTGTGTTGGCAGATTTTCAGCTTATTTACACATCACCATGATCAATGGACAACTACATGTATTTTTCTCTTCTTCATTTCAGTTATATCAAATAATAACCTGTTTACTCTTTTCCTAACATAACAGGCTTACATTGGTGCATTTTTTTCAGTTTAAGTATTACATTACTGTATTACTGTATACAATAACAACTTTCAGTGGAGTACAATCTTGAAAAAGCTGCATCTCTGGGATGTTACAAAACTAGATCCTGACCGCAGCAGGCATAGGTGATCTCACCAGCTTGCTCTCTGGAATTGATCATGGTAACATTGAGCTTGTACTTTATATGGATCACGTCTCCATTTTCAGTAGTGGCAACTTCGATATTTTGTACATGACCATGTCTGAATAGTCCAAATGCCTTACTATTTAAATTTAAATTCTTGTAGTCTTTATTGCCTTCATTATCTCCTGATTTTCTCTTAATGAAGTGACTCATCATGTTCTTAATTGTGAACGGTGGAAATTCAGCCCTCTGGATGGAACATCAGTTTGCAGCCTGTGGGAACTCGTGTAGAGTGTTCGGAAAACTCGTGCTCGACGAGGAAACAACTTTATTTTTCGCATCAGATGCAAAGTGTTTCCAACTTTCAGTGAAATTGTTTTCCCATCCATTTTTTATGTAAGTCACAACTCTACAAAAAATAAAATGTTATATACGTTCGAGAGGGCAAAAAACTGTTATTCCTGCACGAAAATAGGGTAGGGAGAAAGATCTTACATCCCACTGCTCACCTGTGCATTAGTTCACGTTTGCAGGCGTCACTCGAAGCACTGCCATCTTTTGCTGTTTCTACACGGTATGAAAGCCACGATCTCAGCCTAGGCTTTGTCAAATGACGAGGGCAGTTTCCGCTGAGTAATTGTAGCCTCTCTTCTTGTGAGAAAAATGCAAAATCCGGAGAGGAACCCAAAATTATTATTATTTTTCTCGAAGTTTTCTCATATGGCGCTTGTATTCCCCTGGAATGTTGACCCGAAAGCCTCGCTTTCGCGCACTCTGCAACTAATACCGCTGTACCGTGGGCTCAACTGTAATAACAGCTATTGGCTCACGCTGTTAGCTCTGAGTATATCGAATTTTATTATATAAACACCAGTGAAATGCCGGGATTTTTCCTTTTCCTAAAAAATCATATCTTCATCGCGCTCAGTGAAGATACTATTTTTATCTTTCACACTGTGAAGATATTCCTTTTTGATAACGTTTGTTGATGTATGATCGAAACATCTTCGGAACTTCTTCGGTCGTCTTCGGCAATCTTCGGTAATCTTTGGAAAGTGTTCGGAAATGTTCGGAAAATGTTCGGAAACGTTCGTCTGGCCATCGGAACAATTTAGGAAAATCTTCAGAAATCTTCGGAAAATCGTCAAAAACGTCGTCATTAGTATGTTTATATAATAAACAGAACATTGCATGCCCGCTCGTGGATACGGAATTTTATCTTCGAGTGTTCAACACGAGAAGATAAAATTCGTATCCACGCGCGGGCATGTAATATCCTCTATATAGATGCACCTGAAAAGCGGCAATATTGCTTGGAAAATTGGGGAAATATAAATCTACAAGAACTGTGAATTTTTGGACTTAAAATATTTATACAAATCCAACATCGTTCTAAAACAGAAAGTTTAACTCTGAAAAGACCAAATTTCAGGGAAAAGGTCTCTGAAAATATGGCTACTGTTAAATTCCAAGTCACGTGACCAAACAATTGCGACGCCAAAATGATCCCTGAGAAACTGTTGAAAAAGCCAGGAGGTTTGATCTGCATAGCTTAGGCCTTAGGCCTTCATTAATACACGGTAAATGTTTAAAGCATGGAGTTCTTTGGTCGTGTATAAAATAAAAAGAGAACAAAAGAAACCGAGAAGACAATTCACCTGGACTATTGAGAGGATCTGGGCAGACGTCATTGATACTGAAAAAAACACAAATTCTTATAACGTTAAAAACCACAAAATCATGACAAAAAAGAAGGCACCGGCCTTTCATAAACAAAGTAAAATAAGTCTGCTAAAACATAGATCAATGTTATAGGACTGAACTTTGTTATTTTTTTTTCTATTTCGTTCCCTGCAAGTAAGCTCAGCCAATAATTATTCAACAGCATAGCATATTGACATATTGTTTACACGAAGATATTTACTTCAGAATTAATGCAGTTTTACTGTTCTCCCGTTTTGGGGTTTGGATAAACTTCCCGACAACGAGTTTTTTTTTTAGCAACGCAGTTTTGAGAGTCTTTCATGACATATTTCCTAATACATATTTCCTAATACTTTTTTTACCATAGATATCGCTTCATGCATATGTAGTGCAAAGTTCTTACACGGAAAATTCATCTTGAAGCGTGATGTTAGTCTTTTTGTTCTAGACAGCTGAAAAGCGAAACGGAAAAATATTCAACTAATTACTATTTAAGGCCAGGGCATTTTTTACATATTGTTTACATTTAATTCCTCTACTTAATTATGCAATATGAGTTTTCTTATAGTTTGTAGTAACTGTTCTTCATTAGCACTGAAACCTAAGACGTTTCTTCTTGACAAGGTAGGCTTCATGACTTTATAAACTTTTCTGCTGATTCTTTTTATTACACTGTGATAGTCAAACCGTTTGGCCCAGTCAGTTAGGATGGTTGCTGTTAAAAACATCGTATTAAATTCAACTAGAAACCGAGGAAACGTTTTGCGCTCATTTTTGAGTTAACTCGTTTCCACTCTTTCTTTTTCCTATCATTACTATTAAATTAAGCAGACTCTAGCAATGAACCTGTGAAAATAGAGTCTGATGACTTAAAAGCGGCCCATGTTAAAAAACATTACACTTAGTGGAACGCGTATCCTCTGCGTTACAGTTATTTTACTGTTTTAGAGAAAACCTTTTTATATCGCGTTTAACTGTCCGAAATTGAAAACACAACAGAATTCGATGTCAACTCTCCTGTGATCTGTTGGTAAGGGTAAGTATTTTATGCAGTTCTTTACAAAAAAAAAAAACAGACAAAAAATGAAAAACAGCTGATCTTCTCGATTAATAGCACTGTTTCAAGCTGCTACAAAATTGAGCATGGTATGGCGGGCGTTCCAATAATAACAAATTCTAAACTTTTAAGTTTTAAATGAAAATTTATATCCATTTTGCTTTGGCTGTAGACCAAAATATTATAAAGCGATCTTTCGCAACATTTTGCTTTACTGCCGAAAACTATTGTGAAATGCCAGGCTGTAACATTTCGAAAATACTAAATACTTTTTGGTAAGGCTAAAAAAAGGAACGAAAGCATTTCAATTTGAACTGGCTTGGTCATTCATCTGAATGTCCCATGGGCTAAACTTACTGTTACATCGGCAGACAAGTTATCGAGGTCTGTAACTTTCAGATAAAAGGGCCTTATAAACGAAGACAAACATTCAAGAAAATCGAGCAGAGAAAGAATTTTTGTGAAGTTTGATGTTATAATCAAACGTGATAGTTTGAGACTGATAAAATGAGAGAATTTAACGGGTTCAGTGTTATTGAGAAGAAAAGTAAGCTACATTCAATGATCCACAGTTAGATATGTAAAGACCTGTAAGTATTTCTGTTCTTGACACAGATTATAAGAGATTTGTTGTCGCGCTCTAATGTTAAGTTGAATCATAAAGTAGAGTCGCAAATACGCATTAATTCAACGTGAAACGTTTAGCCCGGTGTTTAGCTCAGAGTGCTACAGTAAAACCCAAGATAAAATGAATTCCTTTAACTTTTAATATTTTAATTGTTGTAAGAGTTGTATCTTCAAGTTGTGCAAGCAGGTAGTCGTAATTTAGAGCACAGTTACATTGTCCTTTATACTTGCTTAAATTTTAAATGCGTCAATATTCAGGTCACAACTTATCAAACTTCTCACAACTTAGCATCACAAACAAGTTGGGGCAAACTTGTCAATTTTTTACACTCAACCAAATGATCTTTTTGCAGTGTGACTGTTTTTCATTGCTGAGCTGCTTGTAAAACCTACCCACCACGAACTGAAGGCAGGGTAAAAACTTTCTGAATTTTTACTGATTATTGTTATTGCATATAGGTATATCGTGTTTAGAGAAGAAAAAATAACATCAAGAAAAAATAAAAATGCCCAATGCTATAATGAGCGCTCTTCAAAATCATTCCATTTAAGTGCAAAGTCAGCCAAGGGAATATCGTAAACAATTCTCGGTGAATACAGCCATTTCTATGTTTTAAAGCAAATTTAGTTTAAGCTAGCCATCAGTTTTATTTCGGGTCCAAAAGACAGTCTTCGAGGCAGAAGACTTGAGGTTTTCCGCATTCGAGCTTATTTTCATTTGACGCAGATTAATATTGTCATTTTCGAAAGGTAGACAGTTACTGGATAACAGTGAAAACAACTATTATTCAGGGCCACCATAATATAATATATAGTAGCAGAAAAGACAAGCATCGCGCTAATACTTTAGAATATAACTAAAAGACACTCCACAGAGAATTAGAACTTCTATCAAGTAAAACTTAGAGGCTTTGATATCCCTAACAACTTTTCATTTCTGAAGCAGCTGAAAGGAAGTCTTAAAGGAAAATAATAATTTGAATAATTTACCTTGTTTATCAACAAAATCCAAAATCCGTTTTGTCGAGCGAAGTAAACCGGTCTACATTTGGCCAAAGCTTCACGGCTCTCAATCAGCGAACGAACGTTTGTTCGTGCAGTTCAGTCAAAAATAAAGAAAATAAGAGAATTTAAATTAGCGAGGTCGAGTTTTAAAAGATTGAAAGTATGATTCATTCGTGGCTAATATTGTCTTAATTAACAATTGATTTTAGAGTTCAGAAACGAACGGTTCATAATTTGTTGAAGACGAAAAGCATCAAGAAGATCAAGCAGCGACGAACGCTGGTGGGCGTAGCTTAATTAGTCTTAACTTCGGGCGTGATATTTTCAGACCACAGTGAACAGAGAAATTCGACGATGTTGAGGATTATTGAAAAGCAAACTGTGCTACCTTGACAGTGAACATTTAGACCGAACCCTGGCACAAATTCCAAAAAAAGGCTGTTCCCTTCTTTGACACAAATGAATGCGAACATTAGATGGCCAGATAAAGATGAAAATACATCAGTCAACACTGCTTCAACAGTTATTTAGCATCATAAACATTTGCCATATTGTTTTCACTTACATTTGTCATTTTTCCATCAGGTCAATATTATATTTCTCCTTGAAATTTGACTGGTTTTCATTTACACTGAGACTACTTACCAGGATCTACAGTTTCCTATCAAGGTTGGTTGAAGTCTATGCCAAATAGATGACAATGTCCACTGTCAGTTAAAACAGTTTAATAATAGCATGGAAAGTTCATTTCTTTTTTTTGTGTGCCGCGCATTGCATATGTAGACGTGTGATGATGTGGTAAATTTGAACGCCATACAACACGTTTTATCTTCACCTGTCACTGCTCTAACATTGTCGTAAAATATTTAGGCGCTTACATTCAACAATATGATGTGTTCTCAACGTTATAAATTTATCTTGGATCACAAGAAAGGAACGTTTTCCTTCGAGAAAAGGAAACGTTTTGCATTTTTAATTTATTTCTAACTTAATGGAATATTTGGGTTCTTTACCCGTCTTGTGCTGGCACAAATGGAATACAAGACATCCCGACAAAAGCAATTTGTATTGAATGGAAAATTAAACTTAACACAAAAAACTTGCTCATCAATAACTGCGTGTTTGCTTCTATCTATATCAGTCTATCTCTGTACGGAGGTGCATTACTTTCGCTCAAAGTATTAAGCCCGTCTTTCCCTTTACAGCAAAAAAATATCAGATCTTTTAACAAAACGATTCAGCAGTGTGAGTATATTGTTTATAACTATAGCTTTTTTCACTTATCTTCCCAATACAGAAGTTTGGAAAGAACTTAGATTGTTGAAATTAACAAAAGGGCATTTAATTTCACGAAAGTACGTAAACAAAGGGTTTGTTAAACAATTTTGACAACTGTAATGAATCGTCAATACTAAGGCATACTTGAAACAGAAACTTTTAGATCATCCAGATCCTCAAAATGATCTTGTGGGGGAAGTTTCGTTTCACCACTGAAAAAATTGGACTGCTACAAAAAAACTTGTTAATGATCAGGGATTTTCATGACTGTACCAAAGACATTCTGAAAGAAATGGAAGAAGAAAGTGATCCAGAAGAACATAGCTAAAAAGGCCGTACACAAATTAAATTTTCAACTTTTATGGATGCCATTTACCGCTCCGATAACACTTCGCAAAACGTAAATGTTGCTTCTGGCGGGAAGTATCTTTTGGGTTTCAGTTCTATCACGTATTGAATAGGTTTAGGGTTCCGAAGTCCAAATCCAAAACAAAGAAAATGTGTTGTCACAAGCAACCTCTGAATCAAAAAGCTGAACTGATCGAGTTGTTACCACGTCAAGACTCACTTCAAGCCTTCTTTAGCCTTGATCGGCTGGCACTAGCAGTTTTGCTTCTCCTCTTCACTCTCACTTGGATCGGAGCAAAGATCTTTTCCTGTTCAAAATGCGACCGTTTGGCGCTCGCGTCTGACGCATCGTTCTAATCTCGACTACTTTTTCCATCATGGTGTTTTCTTCGCACTTGAAAAAAGACACGACCTTTTGTTTTCTTCTTTGACGACATGAAAAATATCAGCCTACAATTTGCAAACGAAAAAAAAAAAATCGAAAGGCTCACGGAAGATCCAAGATTTGTTAAATAAAAGGTTTCAAACAGATCTATCTGAAAATGCCGGAAAACTGGCTAAACCAATAAATCTGCACTACTTTTGAGAAACACAGTCAATACGTTCAAAATGTCTCTTTCGTGTTGAGGAAGTTAAATAACCGAAAAAGTTGATTTTTAAGAACTCCTCTCTCCTATTAAAACCCCGCAAAACACGGTAGAGGTATTTTCAAACTTTGACGAAAGCAAATGCATCTCGTATAACATGTATAGAATATTGGTTGGGTAATCCAGGGATGTCTTTTACAGTTTTTCTATCTAAATATTAACAGATTCTCTTCATATTTAGGTGATCTGTGCCTGACTCCATCAGAACGGTTCTTTAAACACCAGCGATAGAATGTCCTCTCTGCTTCCTAACTCAGACTGCATTCCATGGCTTGCTGTGCTCATCCTTGAATGTCTGGTCATAGTTATCCTCAATGTCATCGCCATTATTGTATTTGTTAAGCAGCGTCAGCTTCAGCGCCGTAGTACATACTTGATCATACATCTGACAATAATCGATCTCTTAGTTGGGGCGGTCTCAGGGCCTCTGCATATTGATAGAAGCCTTACTTTCTGTGAACTATGGAACTTCCGTACTTCGAATAACATTTGGTACAATCATGTTAAAATTGCATTACTTCATTTATTTTCCTTTACCTCCCTTGTCAATCTCGTTTTCGTTTCATTAGAACGCCTGCATGCCACAATTCGTCCTTTCAGGCATCGTTTTGTTAAGAAATGGATTTACGGAGTAATAATCACTGTCATTTGGTTAATGACTACAGCTAGGGAATCCCTTCAAATTGTGTTAAGAGAAGAAGGAATTTCACACCTTTACATTGATTCCACCTTGTATCTTCCATTTTATCTAATTTCAGTTTTTCTTATTTGTGTTTGTTATATTCTAATTGTTGTCAAAGTTGGATGCAGTCGTCATCCATATCACCATGGTGCAGCCAACCAGAGAGAACGAAAACTGACCGGTACCTCGCTCATTGTTGCACTTGTGTCTCTATTGTGTTATTTGCCAGTGATAACATTCACAGCCATACACATTTATAATAGCCAGTTATTCCTAAACATTTCCCAGCGGTCATACTTCCATATTAGAAATACAGTGACATTAACATTTCTGGCCAACTCGATAGTAAATTCCGTAATCTACGCCCTGCGGTTGCCAGGATTCAGAGCGAGTGTATCGCAATTATTCTGCAGGACTTGCAACCGTGCAATCCAACCTGTTTTGCCACTTCGCAACCTCAGGCCAGCTTAGACTTCATGTTGCTCAACAGCTATTTGAAACAAGAATTAAACTCATTTGATTACCACTGGTAATTCACTTTTTTTTTCTTTTTAATTTCAAAAGTGCAGAAAGTTAACGATTTGCTGTTTTGAAAAACAGACAGTCTCGCAATGTAAGAGACAAAGCGAAAACAAAAAACACGGTAATCGGAATATGAACATTTCTTCGGATATACTAATACTAATATAGTTCTCTTTAAAAGACATTGTTATTCATGAGAAAGATAAAAAGAAAGTGATGTTAAAGTTTATCAATGTAATCAGAATCTTGGTCTCATATATGATCTGTGATTCATCTTCAGTAAGACGTTTTGAAAAACATAGTCCACAAAAAGGTAGATGTATTCCTTGTGTGACAACAATTCTCACACACCTGATTAGTTCAAAAATCAAAACTGATTAGTTGATTGATAATTATAACCTCTTCTTGGCTACGAAGGGTTTATTGTAATTTGTCTTTGAACATAATAGTGCTATTATTACCATTATGTCCACTAAGTGACTGTAAACCAGGTCACTAGTGAGCAAGTAAGTTATCCTTATTATACATTATATGTTTGGTGAGGTCTGACAAAAGACTGACATGCTTGTAAGCAATACTCTATTAATTAAAATCTATGTTAACAGAATCCTGTTGTTTTGTTTTATGTCTGACATGTTATGTTGGTTTGCAAACCGAGAACATCTACACCTGAAAATCGAATTTTATAAAAATAAAAAGACACTTCTCAAAGTTGCAACTATCTTATTTGAGGCCCTTGTATATATGTTTGGTGCTTATAGCTGTTACGCGGCTTAACCAACAGAAATATTACGTTACTACTACGCCAAAATGACCGATTGAAAAACAAAACAAAATAAAAACAAAAGGAGAATGCTAGGCAGTAAAGCGAACAACCGTTTGCGACATATGTAACCTGGCATCCGGTGTCTTTTTTTGATATGGGGAACTTAGGGAGGCCGGGTGGGTGTGATCGTTGTCGTTTCCTAAGGCCCACTTCAGACGTCGTGCTTCTGCCGTGCCGAACTAAATTCAGGAATTAAGTTCGACAAAAGCACGGCAGAAGCACGGCGTCTGAATCAAACTTTTGAATTAAGTTCGGCAAGCAATTAAGTTCGACAAGCTCGATTCATCAAACGTCGTGCCTCTGTCGCGCCAAACAAAATCATAAATTATATTAATAAATTTTGGCGGGATTGCGTTCCCACGGGGAGTTAGGAAGAGAATTGTTACGAGGCATCAGTAAATTCTAAGTTTGATTCAACTCTGAATCAGAGTTGTTTTTCTGCCGTGTCATAGGCGAACCAAATTGCAATTGAGTTCGACACGGCAGGAGCACGACGTCTGAACTGGGCCTAAAGCTTCCAAATAGCCACGGGCCACTCTACACAGTCTAGGATTGAGAACATTTACTAAAAGCGTAAGAAGTTAAAAAAAGGTTTAAAAATCGCCATAGCAATAACTTCAATGCTCAATTAAAGCACAGACTAGGGAAAGGAAATTTCTCTTCTTCTTTACTTAGTAACAGGTTATTTCGAATGAGTTGTAGGTAGTGAGAACATAATTGCAAATTCAGACCATCGCCGAATGACGTATATATGCTGATCGTTCTCAGAGAGAATGAAAATGCCAGGTCCGAACGGCGCTTGACAATCAAGGCCAGTAGGAAAGATTTTTATTCAGGAGCAAAGGCTAAGCTACGCTGTTCATCTTTAATATACTATTATTACTAATAATGTGAAGGTAAATTAATCAACATGACACGAGCGTGGGACAAAGAAAAATTCTGAGTCCCCGACAGGAATTGAACCCATGACCTCCCGAACACCGGGCGGGCGCTCTATCCACTGAGCTACGAGAACTCATGGAGAGCAAGGTCATTTAACTGAGTTCATATATGATAGGTGTCCTGCATACTGCTAGGATCAACGCTATCGAATTCATCGTGAGTAGTGATAAGTTAATAAAGATGGTGAATTTTAAGCTCGGTAATGAAATGTGAACGTAAATTAATCAACATGACACGAGCGTGGGACAAAGAAAAATTGTGGGTCCCCGACAGGAATTGAACCCATGACCTCCCGAACACCGGGCGGGCGCTCTATCCACTGAGCTACGAGAACTCATGGAGAGCAAGGTCATTTAACTGAGTTCATATATGATAGGTGTCCTGCATACTGCTAGGATCAACGCTATCGAATTCATCGTGAGTAGTGATAAGTTAATAAAGATGGTGAATTTTAAGCTCGGTAATGAAATGTGTCATGTTGATTAATTTACCTTCACATTTCATTACCGAGCTTAAAATTCACCATCTTTATTAACTTATTACTACTACTACTACTACTACTAATAATAATATTAATATTACTAATAATAATAATAGTAATAATATTAATAATAACAATAATAAACACATTATTTCTACCTGCAGTTTTGAAAAAGGGGTCTGTTAATTGTGCTGTGAAGTTATTTTTGTTGGTAAACTTTTCAAACCAGTTTGACTTGATTAATAGTCTTTTGGATTTTCTTTTTCCAATTTCAATTTGAGTTTGATTTTTCTAGATGAAGGTAGGGACTGTAGATCATAAACCTGCAACACTGTCAAAATCAAACTGGTTTGTTATAAAGTTGAAGCCAAAGGTAAATTTTGTAAGCACAAGCCGACGGGCAGGTCAACCTTCCATGGGCTCAGACAGTGACTTAATCTGAGTGCAAAAGGACATGTTTTACCGGAAATGTATGACCTCGAAACATAAAGCATTACATTTGCACTTTTCCTTGAAGTTTTGAAAAACGCATACCTAATTTAACTCCGCGAGCTGTGCTGAAATCGATGCCGCAGGCATCGATTCCAGCTTAGCGTAGCACATTAATTTCCACGGGGAGCTCCGTTACCGGAAAGTCTGGAGACATCTACAGGAGTGTGGCTAATTGTGGATACCTCTTTGGGGTCCCTGGCCCTTAATCCAGGGGGGTGGGATCGGTTTAAGCTTGCGTCCATAGTCTCGAGTCAGTCTGACAGTTGGGTATGTACTTAGCTGTCCAACGCGACACAATCCTTAAAGTGCATGGAATTTCCCAAAGCTGAGTGGGTTTATTTCCTTAGCAGAAGGTTCCATTATTGTCGTGAGAGGGCTGATATGTGCGGAGTGGTACCTGACCCCCGGGGGGAGGGGGAGA